>NC_135188.1:453875-478875 GCF_041146795.1 Maylandia zebra | reverse complement strand
AATCAATTGCACCTGTCATCCACAGGAGGGCGCCTAGCTGGGAAGTCCAGTACATTCCATATTAAAGTTGTTGCAAGTGCATTTTTTGTGTAAAAGACAGACACACACACACACACACACACACACACTGTAAGGTCTGAAGTGCAAAATTTGAATTACATTCCTTTGTATCTCTCCCTCTCTCTCTCTCTCTCTCTCTGTCTCTCTCTCTCTCTCTCTCTCTCTGTCAACACACACACACACACACACACACACGCACACACACACGCTCAATGGAGTATAAAATAAAGACCGGGGCAGTTCTCTCACTGGAGTCTCTTAGAGTGGAGGCTGCCCTTGCTAGCAAGAAGTTCTGTGTGTTTCTCTTCTCTGAGTCTTTACTGAAGAAGTGTTTTATAACATTTTCCTTAACAACTGACATGTGTTTTTTGTGTAAAAGAGAGAGAGACACACACACACACACACACACACACACACACACACTCACACTCAGCGGCTCAGAGATGAGGGAAAAACAACAGAAATCAGGATAGATTTTAATGTCAGGAGATGCCCTGTGATGCTGGGGCCATTGTGTAAGATTGGAATGTGTACCAGTGGCTGGTGGGTGGTCCTTGAAGGTCCCGGGAGGAGGCGGCGAGGAGGCAGCGGGTGGCTGGGCTTGAGCTGTGGATCAGGGACGTCATTAATTCTGCCTGGTGCTGCGTGTGCCCTGTGCAGCTTGGATGTCTGCCGCTGACGCTCTGTGGTTCCTGTTCTGCTGATCTCCTGGTCCACACACGGCTTCAGGGTGCACTGTACAAGGGAAGAAGAAATGCATCATTGGTTACCAAAATAAAACAGTGTCTTTCTGCCTGTGTCATTCTGTTTGGTTTCTTTGAGCGTTTGTTTCTTAAATACACAGCAAGTGTCACTCTCTCTCTCTGTCACACACACACACACACACACACACACACACACACACACACACACACCAAAGCAAACACACCAAAGCGCACACACACACACACACACAGACACTGTGAGGTCTGCAGTTCAAAATTTGAATCTCAGAGCTTGGTTTTTTTGTCTCCCTCCAGTGGACAAATGCAGGTATGATTAGGGTTGCTTAGGTTAAGGGGATTTAGCCAGAGCTTGACGGAATAAAATGGAATAACTGGGAAAGTAAGTGTCGTAGAGGGATGAAAGTGGTGTCTACGTGGGGATTTTCTGCCGCTCCGCACGCGCTGGTGAAGACCCCATGTCGATAGCACCAACGGTTCTGGACTTGGTGTAAATGGGTCCAAATTTGACGGAATAAAAAGGTCAAAGTGGCAGATAGGAGTGTCCGATCGGGCCGATTCCACCACCACTGTACTCAGCAGGCCCTGCCGGGTCGTTAGACACGCAGCATGGCAGGGATCGGTGACATAACATGTAGCAGTTTCCCTTCACAGAAGCGTCTGCAGCAGGTGGGTGGAGGAGGAGGCAGCAGAACCAGGCCTTTGGAGCACTGTGTCATCTCCTGGTCCTGATGCTTTGAATCTCCCTCTCTGTCTGTCTGTCTGTCTGTCTGTCACACACACACACACACACACACACACACACACACACAGAAGCTGGTCAAGTGCTGTGCAACTGGGATTGCACCTGTCGTCCACAGGAGGGCGCCTAGCTGGGAAGTCCAGTACATTCCATATTAAAGTTGTTGCAAGTGCATTTTTTGTGTAAAAGACAGACACACACACACACACACACACACACACACACACAGTAAGGTCTGAAGTGCAAAATTTGAATTACATTCCTTTGTATCTCTCCCTCTCTCTCTCTCTCTCTCTCTCTCTGTCAACACACACACACACACACACACACACACACACACACACACACACACAGTAAGGTCTGAAGTGCAAAATTTGAATTACATTCCTTTGTATCTCTCCCTCTCTCTCTCTCTCTCTCTCTCTCTCTCTGTCTCTCTCTCTCTCTCTGTCAACACACACACACACACACACTCACACACACCAAAGCACACAGACAGAAGCTGGTCACAACTGCTGTGCAGCTGGGATTGAACCAGGGGGGCTCCCTCTGCTGGCTCAATGCGGTACAAAGTGTCAGAAGCTGTTAGATATCTGCTTTTGACAATCAATTGCACCTGTCATCCACAGGAGGGCGCCTAGCTGGGAAGTCCAGTACATTCCATATTAAAGTTGTTGCAAGTGCATTTTTTGTGTAAAAGACAGACACACACACACACACACACACACACACTGTAAGGTCTGAAGTGCAAAATTTGAATTACATTCCTTTGTATCTCTCCCTCTCTCTCTCTCTCTCTCTCTGTCTCTCTCTCTCTCTCTCTCTCTCTGTCAACACACACACACACACACACACGCACACACACACGCTCAATGGAGTATAAAATAAAGACCGGGGCAGTTCTCTCACTGGAGTCTCTTAGAGTGGAGGCTGCCCTTGCTAGCAAGAAGTTCTGTGTGTTTCTCTTCTCTGAGTCTTTACTGAAGAAGTGTTTTATAACATTTTCCTTAACAACTGACATGTGTTTTTTGTGTAAAAGAGAGAGAGACACACACACACACACACACACTCACACTCACACTCAGTGGCTCAGAGATGAGGGAAAAACAACAGAAATCAGGATAGATTTTAATGTCAGGAGATGCCCTGTGATGCTGGGGCCATTGTGTAAGATTGGAATGTGTACCAGTGGCTGGTGGGTGGTCCTTGAAGGTCCCGGGAGGAGGCGGCGAGGAGGCAGCGGGTGGCTGGGCTTGAGCTGTGGATCAGGGACGTCATTAATTCTGCCTGGTGCTGCGTGTGCCCTGTGCAGCTTGGATGTCTGCCGCTGACGCTCTGTGGTTCCTGTTCCTGTCATAAAAGGCCCTGTACAAGGGGAGAAGAAATGCATCATTGGTTACCACAAATAAAACAGTGTCTTTCTGCCTGTGTCATTCTGTTTGGTTTCTTTGAGCGTTTGTTTCTTAAATACACAGCAAGTGTCACTCTCTCTCTCTCTCTCTCTCTCTCTCTCTGTCACACACACACACACACACCAAAGCACACACACACACACACACACACACACACACACACCAAAGCGCGCGCGCACACACACACACACACACACACACACACACACACACACACACACACACACACACACAGACACTGTGAGGTCTGCAGTTCAAAATTTGAATCTCAGAGCTTGGTGTTTTTGTCTCCCTCCAGTGGACAAATGCAGGTATGATTAGGGTTGGTTAGGGATGAGGAAAGAGAAAGGGGACCCAGCAGCCGCTGGACCCCCTTGGAGGCACGCTCACGACGAATGAAGTGGGCAGACGTCCCCCGTTCAAAAAATTGCCCATATAGGGTGATAATTGGCCAATGCGCATCGTTGGGCCTTCGCGACGTTTCGGCGTATTTGTGCCTTTTTCAAGCTGGCCCAACGTGTCTTCTGTTTCTGTTTCTTGCCTGTCTCGGCTTTTATATACTCTCTGTCTCCACCCACTTTGGGCTTTCTGTTTTCTTTCTTTTCTTTATATTTCTGTTTCTCTGTTTGTTCTTTAACTTTCTTCTATTTCTCAACTTGTACGTTTTCTTTTCTTATTTCTCAACTTGTACGTGTTCTTTTTCTTATTCTTTCTTTCTTTTCTTTATATTTCTGTTTCTCTGTTTGTTCTTTAACTTTCTTATATTTCTCAACTTGTACGTTTTCTTTTCTTATTTCTCAACTTGTACGTTTTCTTTTTCTTATTCTTTCTTTAACTTTTTCATTCTGTTTATATTTTTAATTTTTAAATGGCACCCCCTGCTTTATTGACATCCCGTCCTGTATTTTTCCTCTCTGGCACCCCCTTCTCATTTGTCCTTTCCAGTTCTACGGCTTTTACGTGTTTCTTCCATTTCTCAACTTGTACGTTTTTCTTTTTCTTATTTCACAACTTGTACGTTTTCTGTTTCTTATGACTGGATAAGGGGTGAATGATAGGACGGGGCACTAGTTTTGGTTTCACAAAGCCATTGGTCACCCCCAGATTGTGAGCAGCAACAGTCTCCCCGTTGACCACTCGAAACAAAGTGAATTCGGAAGACAGAGTGTGCATGACCATCGGGAGGTCTCGCTCTCGAACCAGGATGAAGTCCGTCTGATACGTCGACAGCATGAAAACAGAAATGTTGTGGTCGGCCAGTGGTGCGATGACTGATTTAGCGATTTTGGTGACTCCTATGGGTTGTGAAGTGGATGTGTTGCTACCTCCTGACACCACGTTAAGGGCCACCCACGTGGCGTCGGCAACGCTGATGTGCTCCGACTGGGGCAGCTCTTTAAATCCTTCCTCGTCGACGATGATGGTATAGTCCTCTGGAGTCTCTGTCAAACTGAAAAACTTGCATCTTGTTTTGGAGGCCAGGAAGGCGAGTTTTATTAATCCGTGAGTGCAAATCTGGATCCCTTCTTTCTCTATACTCGCCACTTTCAAGCTGTGCTCTAAAATATGAAGCTCCATCTTTTACGTCTTCTCATTTGAGGAAGGACTAAAATGGGTTAGGGTGGGGAAGATAATCCCTTCTCCGAAAGGAAAAGGAGCGTGCACGGTCCATCCCTCCCTGCGGCCCTCCGTACCCGTCCCAGAAGACTTGGCGGTCACGTTGGCGGCGGCGGCCATAGCGTACCACCGTCCAGCCGTCGTCCATGGCGTCCAGAATTTTTTTCTTCTTTTCTTTTTTCCAAAAAAAATTAAATGTGCTTCAAAAAATATTTATTTAATTTTAATGTGAACAAAAAACGCTTTCCAAAATGTGGAAAGGAAAAAGTCACGTAAAAACAGTAAACAACAAAAGAAGGTGTGCCAAAAAAAACTGTTTATTTAAAAATAAACACAAAAAACACAACGTTTCGACCGTACACGGTCTTCTTCAGGTGTGGCACACAGAAAACTGTAAGCTAGGTTAGCTGGCAACAGTTGGACTGGCAGAGATGTGCTCTCATCGAGTGCCGAGTGGAAAATGAGCTCCTGTGTGAGCTCCGCCTTTTATATTCTCCCCTCGGCTTTCATACAAAAACATCTGCACGTATCAAGAGCGTATTACAAACATATTTTCTCACAAATGAGTCATTAACAGTGATTTCCCTGCGCCCTGAAAGAACAGAAGTTGTGAATTCACAGAAGTGGAACTCTTAAATGAAATGTTGCCTGGGACAACTGCAGATCAGATACAAGGATCCTCAGATAAAGTGCGTTCCATCGAGAGCGTGTGGTATGGACGGCACTCGCAGTAATTAGCACCAGTCACCAAGCTGTGGTGACTGGTGGAAGTTGCATATCTCCACATCAAAAACATTGTTCAGTTGAACAGAGTCTTCTGGGCAGTAGGAGAGTCAAAAGCAACAATATAGGAATAAAGGACTTTTTTCAAACACTGGTAACACTACTGACATTTAAGGAAGAAATTTACATGCTGTGATTCTGAAAAGCAACAGTGTTCCCAACAATTTCCCAACAAGGTGTTCTCAAACTTCGCATTGATGCAGATCTCTTCGCCTTCACAGAATCCACGCCGGTCAATTTTTGCATTCAATGACACCTGACCGTCAGGGATGAACATGCAGGTGACTTTCTTCTCCTTCATGCCACCTGCTGGAGACAGCAGGTCTGGGGTGTTGACATCCAGTGGCTCCTCCACCTCGAAACATTTCTTGCACTCTAGCACGGGCTGCTGCGGCCTCTCCATCAGGGCTTTGACACAGTACTGGACGTAGCCGAACTTCCCCTTGTATGACGACACCAGTTGCCCTTGCTGAGGGAGCTCGAATCCAAACGTGTACTCGTACTTGTTGCCAGGTCTCAACACCACAGAGCCGTCAGAGTCTGTGGGCTGGTCTTGCAGCCGCAGGACCGTTTCATGTCTGAGGTACTCGGCCTCCTGTCGGCACCGCTGCTTGCCTTTAGCGTACTCCACCTTGGCGCAGCCCAGACCCAGAAGCTTCAGCGCGGACACCCGCATCATTAGGGTTAGGGTTAGGGCGTTGGTTACGGCCCCGTCCCCCCTGGGGGGGACCGAGGAATGCGCGGTCCTTCCCTCCTGGGTTAGGATTATGGTGATAGCAGGCCACCAGGGGCCTGAGTGCACTGTCCATCAATGGGGGCCGGGAGGTGGAGACCCTGCCCAGCAGGTCCAAAAATTACCCATGTCTTGGGTTAGATCTTTCTTATCTCCGTCAGGACAAGTTCTGTGAGGTTTTCACACTCGCCTATTGAATCAGTCAGATGGGTCAGTCTGTTCTGGTCCACCTTCAGGATGGACAGCTGTTTCAGAGACCCTATGCTGTCCGGGACGACCTCCAGCAGGTTCTGTGTGAGCAGCAGGTCTGTGAGAGCCAGGAGGCCATTCAGCTCTGACGGGAGCTCCTCCAGACGATTCTCCGACACATCCAGACACACCAACCTACGAAGGTTTCCCAGCTCTGGTGGTAATGAGGACAACTGGTTACGGTCCAGCCACAGCTCCCTTAGGTTGGGGAGAGCGCCGAGGGTATCCGGCAAAACTTCCAGTTCATTGCTGCCCAGGTCCAGCTGTTCCAGTTTCACCAGGAAAGAGAGCGACGTGGGCAGAGACTTCAACAGGTTCTCCCTGAGCTCCAACGTCACCAGGTTGGCCAAATTTCCAATGTCATTGGGCAACATCTGTAATGACACATCATTGAGGGCCAGGTGAGCGAGCGCTCGGAGTTCAGTGAAACCATCCGGCAATCTGGAGAGGGGGTTTCCACTGAAGTCTGCAATCTCCAAGGCCCTGCAAAACTTAATGCTCTCTGGGATCTCAGAAATATCGTTCCTGGAGATGTCCAATTCCACCAGTTGCATGAAGTTAGCCACCTCAGGCGGGAGTCTCTGGATCTCATTGTCGCTCAGGCCAAGTTTCCGGAGGTTCAGTAGTCTGAAGAAAGGCTTTGGTAGCTCTTTGAGTTGATTGGCATCAAGGAGAAGCTCCTCCAAACTGCGGCTGTATCGAAATATTTCATCAGGAACCGTCTGCAAGTTGCAATGCCGCTTGTCCACCGACTCGACGTGGCGGTTGCAGCGCCACAGGGGGATACACTTCAGCATGTCCGGCCGCCGGAGGGGAGGGGGGTCTGGTTAGGGGGTTAGGGTTTAGGTGATAACAGGCCACCAAGGGCCTGACTGCACTGTCCATCAATGGGGGCCGGGAGGTGGAGACCCTGCCCGGCGGTTCCAAAAATTACCCATGTCTTGGGTTTGAGAGCTAATGGGCTATCGCGAGACGTTTCGGCATAGAAGTGCCTTCTTCAGTCGAGCCCAGGTGAATAAGTGTTTTCCTTTTTGTTTCTTTCCTTTATACAGGCTTTATTTTAACAGGTAAGTTTTTTCTTTCCTTTATACAGGCTTTATTTTAACAGGTAAGTTTTTTTCTAGGGTTGTGCCCTCCCACCCCGATCGACTGGCAAACGTGGCCTGCCATCAGAGGGCTGCCGCCGGGCCCGGCACCTTCGCCGGCGCCTTCGGGCGGTCAGCTCCTCCGGCCCGCAGGCTCGCCTCTAGCGCTGGCCGGGGGTTACAGCGCGAAGGTCGAAGGGGGTGGTGGTTCTCGGACCCCGCCCTGTCCTCCCCACGCTTCCCCCCCCCCGCCAGACGCGATCGCTCGGTAGCGAGACCGAGACGCCCGGTCTGTCCCGGTGGTCATACCACGGCGGGCCTCGTCGCAGAGTGGGTAGGCAAACCCAGAGTTTGCCCACCCCGCGAGGGCGACGGGGCCCCGTCCGGCAAACACGGTTTCTCGAACCCTCGCCCCGGTCCACACGTGCGTCCGGAAAGCCTCGCCCTGGTCGACAGGGCTCAGTAGCCCCGAGCGAGCGAGCGAGCGCGTGCGTGCGCGCCGCTGCCGCCGCCTGAGGGGCTACCTGGTTGATCCTGCCAGTAGCATATGCTTGTCTCAAAGATTAAGCCATGCAGGTCTAAGTACACGCGGCCGGTACAGTGAAACTGCGAATGGCTCATTAAATCAGTTATGGTTCCTTTGATCGCTCATCCGTTACTTGGATAACTGTGGCAATTCTAGAGCTAATACATGCAAATGAGCGCTGACCCTCCGGGTATGCGTGCATTTATCAGACCCAAAACCCATGCGGGGCGTCCTCTCGGGGGTTAGGGGTCTTGGAATTTCACGTCTCAAAAAAAAAAAAAAAATAAGCGAGGCACTTTGAAGGAAGACTTCTTGCTTCTGCTGTAGCTCTGGTTTTGTGACAACTTTTTATTGTTTTGTTGATGATGGGGTTAGGTGTTAAGAAAAGAATCAGGCCACCAGCAAGCTGGTAGCCTGAGGTGCACGGGCCATCGATGGGGCCGGGTGGTGGTGTCCCTGCCCTGGTTCAAAAAATTGCCCATATCTAGGGTTTTAGTGCACATTTAGCATTCACTGGGCCGTTCGCGACGTTTCGGCATGTTTTTGCCTTCTTCAGGCCGACCCAGTGTGTCTTGTCTTTGTCTCTCTGTTTTCTGTTTGCCTCTCTTGGCCTTTTATACTCTTGTTAGCTCCTCCCACTTGGGCTTTTTTAAGTTGACTTCTTGTCTTTTTCTTTTTCTGCTTTTCTTTCTATTTTACGTGACTTCTTGTCTTTCATATCTTTAGTTTTCTTACTATTTTTCTCTTTGTTTTCCCCTTGTTTTTTCTTGTCTTTCTGTGTTTACTCCATATTCAGACAAGGCGAGCAGGAGAAAGAAAACCAGCTTTCTAGAAATTTTAGTGCAAATTGCTGGAGTCAGATACATTTATTAGGATTGTCTCTTTATCTTTTTATGGCACCCCCTGTCTTTTTTGACATCCCGTCCTTTGTTCACTGTACTTTTGTTTATGGCACCCCCTTCCTTTAAATCCTTTCCGTGTGTATTTACATTATTTTCTTTGTTTTATCTTACGTGACTTCTTGTCTTTTTCTGTTTCTGCAGCAGGTTGGTACAGGAGCAGGCACCAGAAGCAGGCCTGTGGAGCACTATGTCATCTGCTCGGCCTTGCTTCAGGATGCACTGTACAATTCGATAGCAAGACCTCATGGGTTACCACAAAAAAAACAGTGTCTTTCTGCCTCTGTCGTTCTCTTTGGTTTGTTTGAGCGCTTGTTTTTTAAATACACAGCAAGTGTCTCTCTCTCTCTCTCTCTGTCTGTCTCTCTGTCACACACACACACACACACACACACACACACACACAGAAGCAGAGCAGCTGCTTTGCCACTGGGATTGAACAAGAGGTGCTCCCTCTGCTGGCTCAATGCGGTACAAAGTGTCAGAAGGTGTTATACCGGCGAAAATAACATCTTTCAATTGCATGTTTGGTCCACAGGATGGCGCCTAGCTGGCAAGTCCTGTACATTGCATATTAAAAGTTGTTGCAAGTGCACTCACATGTATTTTTTGTGTAAAAGAGACACACACACACACACACACACACACCCACACACACACACACACACACACACACACGCTCAATGGAGTATAAAATAAAGACCGGGGCAGTTCTCTCACTGGAGTCTCTTAGAGTGGAGGCTGCCCTTGCTAGCAAGAAGTTCTGTGTGTTTCTCTTCTCTGAGTCTTTACTGAAGAAGTGTTTTATAACATTTTCCTTAACAATTGACATGTGTTTTTTGTGTAAAAGAGAGAGAGACACACACACACACACACACACACACACACACACACACACACACACACACACACTCACACTCAGCGGCTCAGAGATGAGGGAAAAACAACAGAAATCAGGATAGATTTTAATGTCAGGAGATGCCCTGTGATGCTGGGGCCATTGTGTAAGATTGGAATGTGTACCAGTGGCTGGTGGGTGGTCCTTGAAGGTCCCGGGAGGAGGCGGCGAGGAGGCAGCGGGTGGCTGGGCTTGAGCTGTGGATCAGGGACGTCATTAATTCTGCCTGGTGCTGCGTGTGCCCTGTGCAGCTTGGATGTCTGCCGCTGACGCTCTGTGGTTCCTGTTCTGCTGATCTCCTGGTCCACACACGGCTTCAGGGTGCACTGTACAAGCGGAGAAGAAATGCATCATTGGTTACCAAAATAAAACAGTGTCTTTCTGCCTGTGTCATTCTGTTTGGTTTCTTTGAGCGTTTGTTTCTTAAATACACAGCAAGTGTCACTCTCTCTCTCTCTGTCACACACACACACACACACACACCAAAGCACACACACCAAAGCACGCACACACACACACACACACACACACACACACTGTGTATCATCACTGATTTCTATAATCCACATAATCCAGATTCGATTTGGTGCAATTTTTACTCAGAAAGTGAGAGATCTTATAATTCTGATCATTTATCAGTACTGACACTAAACTTTATCAGAGATGTGACCATCACAGCACATGCCGTTGTGTCAAAGTAACTGAGAATAAAAAAATAAAAAAATAAAAACATAAAGGAGATTTTCCTGGCATGGATTTTATAGCAGATAACCTTAAAAATATTCTGCAATTATACCTAATTTGAAAAAGTTTACATTTCTTCAGTATTAAACAGCAGAAATTAAGCTTTCTTATCCGACGTCATTTACAAAGGAAAGAAAAGACAGCGGCCGCCAGCGCTGTAAACAACCGTAGACTGATGGGTAATAAGCGAATGAGTAATGCAGAAAACACATGTTTGAGATGGGAAACTTTTCTTGAAGTTTCTCTCACAGTTCACGCACAGCTGTGGGTTTTATCGTGTTGGAAGCAAAACAGCAAAAGTAAGAAGGAATTAAGGATGATATTAGCCCCCACGCCGACTAAGCTAATTCTGATGCGTCGGTCCGCTCTGTTTACGTTTTCGTGTGGAATGCGTTTCCTGCTCTCATTTGCTGGTTGTTGTTGAAATAGTTTTGTGAGCTTTAACCTGAGATTCTGGCGTTTCTGGTAAAACACATTTATATTCATTCAATTCAGGATTTAATGAATCGATATCGCTTCATTCAAGCTACTCACCCGTCTCTATCCACCTCCACGTCCAGCTCGACCACGGACAGAGGTCCCGCCCCGACTATCTCTGATTGGTTTAGACCACGAAGGGGAATGACGTGTGTCTGTTGTTGAACACATGGACGTCTGTCGCTTGGCGAGCGATCGGGTGGTTTAGCGAGTGTCAGCCTCTTAAGTTTAAGACAAGCCCGGCTGCTTTTTAAGCGACGCGGCGCTAGCTACCCAGCTAGCTCAGTACACAGGAACTACTTCCGGTAGTTATACAAAATAAAAGCGTCCCCCATTATAATCCGCTATAATGCCATACTTCCGCTGCGCGCGCCGTTGATATATACCTTGGCTTTACATTAATTGTGAGAAAACAAAACAAACAAATAACTCACCGTTGAGTCGATTGTGAGGTAGTGTAAAGACGAATGAATCGGCTGGGTTATTGCACGCTGTCAACTGGTCTGTAGTGTAGGATTTGTCGATATCTGACAAGTAGGCCAACCACAGGGACACAGCGGCCGCCTCCATTACTCCCGACATACCACTAGAGTGAGCCAGCACACCACAAATGAAGTTTTCTTGTTCTCCATTCATTTCAATGGGAAAAAACTTGCATTAAAATATTCATATTTAAAAAACTATAGAAGTAATAAACACCAAAAGTCATAGCAACTCATTCCAGCTCCAGCCGCACACAATGATATATCATATGTGAACCTTGTCTCAAAACTGTGGGGCGAGTTAAGGTCCAAAATAAACACCAAAAGTCATAGCAATTAGATGGAGTCATTGCTTTGGCAATGACTCCATCTAATGGTTAAATTTCTGAACTGCAGGCTCAGTAAGTAAGTAAGTAAGTAAACTTTATTTATTAAGCGCTTTTCACAGACAGACATTCACAAAGCAGCAGTGATGAGACGCAGGTCTTGCGTCCATGACTGCCCTCGCGAGTTAAAGACAGCTGCAGTGTTTGTGTTTTCTAACTCAGGTGTCTCAGCTGAAGAACTGCGGGGTGATTTTAAGAAATCCCCTGTCAATTGGTTATGAGCAAAAATTGTTTCTATAAAAAAAAAAACCAAAAAAAAAAAAAAAACCCAGTTTCAACCGTAACGTGAAGTACACATTTTATTATTTTTTTCCTTTTAGTGAAAGGAAACAGCCGTCGCCGGTATGCTAGTGCGCACGCTCCACCCCCTCCTACGCCTCTTTCCCCCCCTTCTTTTTGCTTTGTAAATAAACAGAAATGTGACTTTTGCTTCATAAACAGTTTGACAAACAAGTGGTGCCTGCAGGGTGTATATTCATGGTATAACCGGCATAAACACAGCCTCACTTCGTGTGTGATTGTGCAGGAAATACAACTGTGCGCTCAGCTTCGAAAAAGGACCGCATCTATCCATTTATCCTCATCTCACCTCTATGTATGTGCTCTCTTTGAGCGCAGGTGCGGCTCTTTGCTGTGACACATCTCTAATGTAGTCTAGACGCTCCGGCGCCAGGGGTCATCGGGTGACACACACACACACACACAAACAACAAGTAACACAACATGGACCATGAACTCTGCGTGACTCAACTATACCAAGACAGTTCACCTATTACGAGCCTTTAAAGTAAGCTTATTGCTAAATAGTCTTGATATTTAATCAACAGGTAAGGTAACACCTGATTCTGTTCACATGGACGGAGTTTTTTCAGTGCTAAATAGTCTGCACATCCCGGCTCTTATTATTTATTTTGCTGCGTTATTTTGCAAAATTATCTAATCTAAAAATAAACTACATAAATGAGTGCGATGCAATATTTTGCTCTTGGTGTTTTCAGTCCTTTATGTCCATCTTATGTGTCCTTTTTTTCTGTTATCAATCAACCAACCGATCATTCGATTAAAGGCCTGTCAACGGGCTTCGTAAAGGTTCTTTTAAGGTCACCAGAAAGCTACATAAAAGACTGCACCTGCACCTGCACCAAAGTTCTTTTTTTTTTCTCTCTATCTCCGAACATTGTTGCATTTTAAAACCTTCTTCAGTGAGCTATAAATATGAGGCGCTCCAAACACACTCTCAGTTTTACTTCTGCCAAAAAATGACCACAATGCCGAGACAACTGGAGGTCCAGAACTCGATCCTCACTGGTGGGGACAGCTTTAACATGTGGCACGACTACCTGAATCTGAGCCAAGTGTTCGAGAAACTGTGCAGCAACCGTGAGGTTGATAACCGAGACACCGAGCGTCCAAAGAAGGGACAAGCGCCCCCTTGGAGTAAGGTCCACACTTCCACTCGGGGGAAGAAATCCTCCAAAAACTCATCACAGTCCAGTCCGACCAGCAGCGCGTCGGACACCAGCAGCAGCGCCTCATCCTCGGACTACTGCCGCTTATGCAAGCAGAACGGGGAGACTCCGAGGGTGTACCTATCTCACAAGCTCAAATCAGACGACGGGATAGTTTTCTGCCCCGTCCTCCGGAACTACACTTGCCCGATCTGCGAAGCCACCGGTGACAGCGCTCACACACGCAAGTACTGCCCGCAGATGAAGTGCGAGGCTGCTGGGAGGATGCAGACGGTAGGCAAGTTCTGGTAGCTGCTGAAAACTGAAGCTGCGAGAAACTGTACATATTTACCGAACTGTTTGGGGTATGTGTTCGTGTTGGCAGAGACCGTTTCAGTTCCAAAGACTGTTTCAAGTTTGACTGTCAAACACTCCGCTGCAGTCTGCAGCAAGGAGCTCTCATCCAGCACATCTGTGGAGCCCCGAGCCGGGGTGAGCGCTCTCAAACCTCGGAAAAAATTAAACTCTTTAAAGTCCTCGAGTGTTTATTGTTGTTGTTATTGTTGTTGTTGTTGTTTAATATGATACAATTTCGGGGGTACTTCATAGGTCACAAGTGAAACACTAAAGTGGCTAACCTTTCTGTGGAATTAAATAGATTTCTAAAAATGTGCCCATAGTGTCAGTGCGCGAGTCTTTTAGTTAAAATGCATATGCTATATTATCCCTCATGTCAGACAGATTATTCGACAAAAACGTCAGTATTTTGTCTTTTTTTTTTTTTTTTTTTTTTTTTTTTTTTGGTATTATAGAAAATTTTTAACTCACATGCAACTCTTCCACTTGAAGTTACAGATGTACCTGAACTCACCAGAGAACATGCGTCATAAAAAAATAATTAAATTAAATTAAAAGTAACACTTCAAGGCAAAAGTGAAACGATTATGTGAAGTGAGAAATTGAATTAAGGTTCAATAGTTTTAGTTTCAAAATAGAGGGGCTGGGGAAATACAGTATACAAGGTCAAAACAGAGTTTGTACAAGTTTGTACAAAGACAGCTGCAGTGTTTGTGTTTTCTAACTCAGGTGTCTCAGCTGAAGAACTGCGGGGTGATTTTAAGAAATCCCCTGTCAATTGGTTATGAGCAAAAATTGTTTCTATAAAATAAAAATTAAAAAAACACAAAAAAACCCCCAGTTTCAACCGTAACGTGAAGTACACATTTTATTATTTTTTTCCTTTTAGTGAAAGGAAACAGCCGTCGCCGGTATGCTAGTGCGCACGCTCCACCCCCTCCTACGCCTCTTTCCCCCCCTTCTTTTTGCTTTGTAAATAAACAGAAATGTGACTTTTGCTTCATAAACAGTTTGACAAACAAGTGGTGCCTGCAGGGTGTATATTCATGGTATAACCGGCATAAACACAGCCTCACTTCGTGTGTGATTGTGCAGGAAATACAACTGTGCGCTCAGCTTCGAAAAAGGACCGCATCTATCCATTTATCCTCATCTCACCTCTATGTATGTGCTCTCTTTGAGCGCAGGTGCGGCTCTTTGCTGTGACACATCTCTAATGTAGTCTAGACGCTCCGGCGCCAGGGGTCATCGGGTGACACACACACACACACACAAACAACAAGTAACACAACATGGACCATGAACTCTGCGTGACTCAACTATACCAAGACAGTTCACCTATTACGAGCCTTTAAAGTAAGCTTATTGCTAAATAGTCTTGATATTTAATCAACAGGTAAGGTAACACCTGATTCTGTTCACATGGACGGAGTTTTTTCAGTGCTAAATAGTCTGCACATCCCGGCTCTTATTATTTATTTTGCTGCGTTATTTTGCAAAATTATCTAATCTAAAAATAAACTACATAAATGAGTGCGATGCAATATTTGCTCTTGGTGTTTTCAGTCCTTTATGTCCATCTTATGTGTCCTTTTTTTCTGTTATCAATCAACCAACCGATCATTCGATTAAAGGCCTGTCAACGGGCTTCGTAAAGGTTCTTTTAAGGTCACCAGAAAGCTACATAAAGACTGCACCTGCACCTGCACCAAAGTTCTTTTTTTTTTCTCTCTATCTCCGAACATTGTTGCATTTTAAAACCTTCTTCAGTGAGCTATAAATAGGTCACAAGTGAAACACTAAAGTGGCTAACCTTTCTGTGGAATTAAATAGATTTCTAAAAATGTGCCCATAGTGTCAGTACAGGATTGTGAACATCGCAACGCAAAGTTTTTGATTTCTCTCAAAACATATATTTCTTTTCATGTTGAACAGATAATATCTTTAATTTGAGTCAAAGTGATTTGCACTTGAACACGCCCACCAGAAATAGACCGGGACCCATTTTTATTCTGCATGGCTGCTGGAAACATCATGTCACATCTTTGATTAATTTCATCTGAAAATAAACGTAAGTAAAGCCAAGTGTGTTACAAAAGCTTTTATAATTTGTATTGCCAAAATCGCAGAAAATAACCCCATTTAAGCTGGGTCGACAGCCACCCCTAATTTTTGCATGATTGTAGCTGCTAGCTATAAGCTAGCTAGCTATCCTGCGCAACGTTAGAACTGGTTACCAGAAACCGACCATCACAGTCGGGAATACAAGTTAGTATACTGGTAAAAAACGGCTTTTTGCCTAACTAGCTAGCGTTACCACGATGCATCGGTGGTGGATAAAGCTAGCTAGCATAAGTTCATAGTTCATAACATTCATAGTATAACTCCGTGCTCCGCTTCGTTTGAATTTTTCTGGTGAGCTCGCGGTTTCTAGACACAAGCTTGTGTTTGTGCGCGCACGTTTGTCTCTCTTCATATAAATATCTGTGTGTTATGTGTGTGTACACCGAGGGCAAAAGATAATTATTAATGTGCATGATTTAGAGACAGAAATAACAAGCCAGCATATAAGATCAATGACATAAGACTAATTCCTTCAATTGACTTTCAGGCGCAGCTCGGAAAAATGTGCATTTTCTGAAGAAATTTTAATTTTAACAGCAAAAAATTGACCCTATGCCAAACTTAGTCGCTAATGGCTGGTCTGTAGACTGTTTGGTATGTCATGTTACGTATTTCTTGGTTTTTCTATGTAATGTGTTTTATAGAGAAGTAACATTATTCTTTTTTTTCTGTATGCTTTCAGAACCACAGATCGCTCCATCCATTCCATGGCTGAAGCATACATTTTCATTTAATCTGAACAGGTATCATTTTGCATTTACACTGCACATCCTTTTTAAACATTTCATAATAATCTAGACTCTCCCTCATTATCCTCTCATTCACCTTGCTGATGTGTTGAGGACTTGATAAAAGAATACATGGTATGTCCATATCTGTTCTGTCTCTACATGAGATGCAGTCTCTTGATGTAAATTTGACAACTCTGCTATTAAATGCAGTGATTAATGTAGGACAGCAACGATTAATCAACTCATCAAGTTAATATCTTAGGGTTCTGTATTGTTTTCTTTTTTTTTCTTGGGCTTTGTGGAACATTTATGAAAATGTTCCACCATTGATTTAATTTAATGATTATGCAATTCACAATCTGATTAGTCAAATAATTGTTCTAATAGTCTGTGACCAAACAACTATCAAAATAGTAGTTTATTATGGTCAAAGATTTATCAGGTGTGCCAGACTTCAATTCTTCACTTGTACATTTTGTTCCATATTTTACCTCAAGATATCCCAGAAAGATGAAGCTGAGGAAGAGCTGCAGAGTACCACCATGGCACTCTTCGTCTTCAGGGACAACTCAAGCCTCCTACATCAGCCTCGAGACATCGGGATAATCATTGATGGTGTGGAAGTCCTGAATGAGTTGCCTTCTGTGGCAGCTGGAGTGGCAATGGTCTTTGGACTCTGTTATGCTCTTAATATGGAATATCCACGAGGATTCAGGTTCACCTTTGAGGCTCTTCAAAAGATTATGATGGAGCTTGACTTTAACAAGATGACCTCTAAGATTCGCAAACTTAATTGTGAACTTAACACTGCACAGTAGTGTGTTTGCATGCATGTGTGCATGTGTATGTGCACATGCATGTGCATGTGTGCTTGGTTATTTTGCTTGGTTGGCCTGCAGTGGTATTCTACATTCAAAATTTATAAGAACACCCATTTGAAAGGGAGATTTAAGTTGATTTCATTGATACATGTGTAGATTTTTTTTTTTTTTTTACATTGTACAGGCACAGTGCACATATAAACATTTTTGAGTACTTGCAAATTGGTTTAAAAATAGTTTTTATAATGGTTTTATGCCAGTTTTAGACAGGTTGCAGGTTTTATACTGGTTTTCAAAAGATTGCAGGTTTTATACTGGTTTTCAAAAGATTGCAGGTTTTATAAAACAAACATTTCTCTAATCATTTCTGCCGTAGCACTAAATCTGTATATTACTAATCCTCTCTATTGATTATAGTTAAAATGGTTTGGAACAATAAATAATTTTGAAATAATTGGTTGGCCAACTGTCTTGTTTTTTATAGGAAATGCAGAGCATTTTTGAACTGAAATGAAATGTAAAAAATATAGTTTGAATATATGTAAATCAATTACCTGGCTTCAACACAAACATATTAGTTCATGTTAATTTGGTTCGATGTGAATACATTAGGTTGGTTAAATTTCAATATATTAGCTTGGTTCAATAATTAAAATATGGTTCTATGTAAAAAAATCAATTTGGATCAATGCAAAATTTAAAGTTTCAGTCAAGTCTAGTAATATTGTTTATATCAACATAAAAGTATCAGGTCATATCAAGTGACTCAATTTGGATTCTATAAAGCCAAATATTTTGGATGTGACAACTGGACATCATTTTTTTTAATTTGAATAGGGTTATTTTTTTTACAGTGTAGTTTATTTCTCACAGTTTTTTAAAAATTCTCTTGCTTTATGGTTCTTAGCGCTGTTACCAGTCTTTGCATTTATCATCATTTTTTCTCTTTTTTCTTTCATGTTACACAAACATGATTACATATTGCATATGAATCAAGGTTGTGCAGAGGTGGTTGCATTTCCCAGACAATCATGCAAAATATATACATTTCTTTTTTTAAAAATGACATGGTGCGACAGGACTGTAGCACAGTAATACAGCAACATCAGAGGCAAATTCCATTCAAGTTTTGCAAGCCTAGCTTTGAACTTTATTTAAATAAACGGCAGTGACTCGTTATGACAAGGATCATTCGTAATCTCACTCAAACCATGCTGAACGGCTCTAACCCAATTAGGAACATAGGGTTGTTGTTTTTTTTGTTTTTTTTAAAAAGAAAAAAACATAACTGAACACAACAGTATGTCAGTGCAGTGACTAATCAGGCAGTACAGTTTCAGGAACCGTTTTAACTGAGGCAGGATGGCATTTTGGTTTTTAAATGGGCATTTAAAACCTGAAATAATCCTAAAGGCTTAGACAAAAAGGTGACATTTGTTTTCGAAATTGAGGTGATGGGCATCTTAGTCGCTGTCACTCCTCTCTCCTCTCTGGAGCAGCCTCTTTCCACTGGAGGGCACGGGAACCTCATGCTTCACTGAGACCTTTGACTTGCTTTTGCTGTCCTTGTCAAGCAGCTCCAAACCGTCATTGATCTTCTTCAACATCTCGTAACGCTCACGCCCACGAACAGGGAGGAGAAAAACCTCCTTGTCGTCCCCCTCAGCACTGGAGGTACATTTGGACTTCTTTGTGGATGTGGTGTCAGGAGGTGGTGCGCTCTTTCGTTTTTTCGCCTCTTTGGTGCCGCTCTCCTTCTTCTGTTTATTGTCCTCCTGTAGCTGTAACAAAGAGGGACGAAATAACAAAAAAGAGAAACATATTTGTCAAGTAATTTTACCCCCCCCCCCAAAAGTGGCATTTAACATGATGATATTCTACTGCCTTCTGGGGGAGGGAAGGAACAGCGGTTTTTCTTTTGAGTTTATATTCAAGTTTTCTCCTTCTTGCCCCCTCTGGTGTACAATTTCTTCCTTTTTCCTGTTTAAAAAGAGTTCACATATTTTGTCATTTGACTGTAAGCAGTGCAAGGAGGAGATGCTCGCTTTTTGCATGACAGTCTGCCACTTCAGTCTTCCCTTTCTTTATAAGGCTGGAAAATACTTCAGACCCCTCCTCAGGCAGTAAGGGGCCTGAGGTGGGGTCTGAACTGTGGGTACCGGTATGAGGAGAGAAGGGGGACAGGACTGGATAGTGGCTTAAAGTTAGGATTTGGTTTGATTTGAACGGTCGTCCTTCACAGTCCTCCTCCAACACTGACAAGGATTGTCCACAAAAAAACCCCAAAAAACCCCCCCAAAGAACTGGTCTCCCATTAACATTCATTCAACGTGTACACAAAGATAGACGTTTTTGGAAAAGCATATTTAATACAAAAGGAGACTTCTCAAACTAAAGAGGAGAGTATTGGCGACTGGTAACACACTGCTGCTGCGACCGACTGGAACACAAGACGACAGGTAAAAATTAAAATAACTAGCAATAATTAGGGGTTAGGTTATGGGGAAAAAGCCAGGAGAGGATAGGACAAAAGTGGAATAACTGAAAAAGTAAGAGGTGTAGAGGGCTGATGTTGGTGTCTAGGTGGGGGTTTTGGTGGGTGCCGGACGCTGTGGCGAAGAGGCCACGCCGATGGCTTCTTCGGTTCTGGAGATATGGCGAATCGGACCAAAAAGGATGGGACAAAACGGTCCCAGTCGGAGAAAGGAAGGTGCAGAGGGCCTGGGTCCACCACCACTGTACTCAGCAGGCCCTGCCGGGTCGTTAGACACGCAGCATGGCAGGGATCGGTGACATAACATGTAGCAGTTTCCCTTCACAGAAGCGTCTGCAGCAGGTGGGTGGAGGAGGAGGCAGCAGAACCAGGCCTTTGGAGCACTGTGTCATCTCCTGGTCCTGATGCTTTGAATCTCCCTCTCTGTCTGTCTGTCTGTCTGTCTGTCACACACACACACACACACACACACACACACACACACAGAAGCTGGTCAAGTGCTGTGCAACTGGGATTGCACCTGTCGTCCACAGGAGGGCGCCTAGCTGGGAAGTCCAGTACATTCCATATTAAAGTTGTTGCAAGTGCATTTTTTGTGTAAAAGACAGACACACACACACACACACACACACACACACACACAGTAAGGTCTGAAGTGCAAAATTTGAATTACATTCCTTTGTATCTCTCCCTCTCTCTCTCTCTCTCTCTCTCTCTCTCTCTCTCTCTCTCTCTCTCTGTCTCTCTCTCTCTCTCTCTCTCTCTCTGTCAACACACACACACACACACACACACACACACACACACACACACACACACACACTGTAAGGTCTGAAGTGCAAAATTTGAATTACATTCCTTTGTATCTCTCCCTCTCTCTCTCTCTCTCTCTCTGTCTCTCTCTCTCTGTCAACACACACACACACACACACACGCACACACACACGCTCAATGGAGTATAAAATAAAGACCGGGGCAGTTCTCTCACTGGAGTCTCTTAGAGTGGAGGCTGCCCTTGCTAGCAAGAAGTTCTGTGTGTTTCTCTTCTCTGAGTCTTTACTGAAGAAGTGTTTTATAACATTTTCCTTAACAACTGACATGTGTTTTTTGTGTAAAAGAGAGAGAGACACACACACACACACACACACACACACACACACACACACACACACACACACACACACTCACACTCAGCGGCTCAGAGATGAGGGAAAAACAACAGAAATCAGGATAGATTTTAATGTCAGGAGATGCCCTGTGATGCTGGGGCCATTGTGTAAGATTGGAATGTGTACCAGTGGCTGGTGGGTGGTCCTTGAAGGTCCCAGGAGGAGGCGGCGAGGAGGCAGCGGGTGGCTGGGCTTGAGCTGTGGATCAGGGACGTCATTAATTCTGCCTGGTGCTGCGTGTGCCCTGTGCAGCTTGGATGTCTGCCGCTGACGCTCTGTGGTTCCTGTTCTGCTGATCTCCTGGTCCACACACGGCTTCAGGGTGCACTGTACAAGGGAAGAAGAAATGCATCATTGGTTACCAAAATAAAACAGTGTCTTTCTGCCTGTGTCATTCTGTTTGGTTTCTTTGAGCGTTTGTTTCTTAAATACACAGCAAGTGTCACTCTCTCTCTCTGTCACACACACACACACACACACACACACACACACACACAGAAGCTGGTCAAGTGCTGTGCAACTGGGATTGCACCTGTCGTCCACAGGAGGGCGCCTAGCTGGGAAGTCCAGTACATTCCATATTAAAGTTGTTGCAAGTGCATTTTTTGTGTAAAAGACAGACACACACACACACACACACACACACACACACACACACACACTGTAAGGTCTGAAGTGCAAAATTTGAATTACATTCCTTTGTATCTCTCCCTCTCTCTCTCTCTCTCTGTCAACACACACACACACACACACACACACACACACACACACTGTAAGGTCTGAAGTGCAAAATTTGAATTACATTCCTTTGTATCTCTCCCTCTCTCTCTCTCTCTCTGTCTCTCTCTCTCTCTCTCTGTCAACACACACACACACACACACACGCACACACACACGCTCAATGGAGTATAAAATAAAGACCGGGGCAGTTCTCTCACTGGAGTCTCTTAGAGTGGAGGCTGCCCTTGCTAGCAAGAAGTTCTGTGTGTTTCTCTTCTCTGAGTCTTTACTGAAGAAGTGTTTTATAACATTTTCCTTAACAACTGACATGTGTTTTTTGTGTAAAAGAGAGAGACACACACACACACACACACACACACACACACACACACACACACACACACACACTCACACTCAGCGGCTCAGAGATGAGGGAAAAACAACAGAAATCAGGATAGATTTTAATGTCAGGAGATGCCCTGTGATGCTGGGGCCATTGTGTAAGATTGGAATGTGTACCAGTGGCTGGTGGGTGGTCCTTGAAGGTCCCAGGAGGAGGCGGCGAGGAGGCAGCGGGTGGCTGGGCTTGAGCTGTGGATCAGGGACGTCATTAATTCTGCCTGGTGCTGCGTGTGCCCTGTGCAGCTTGGATGTCTGCCGCTGACGCTCTGTGGTTCCTGTTCTGCTGATCTCCTGGTCCACACACGGCTTCAGGGTGCACTGTACAAGGGAAGAAGAAATGCATCATTGGTTACCAAAATAAAACAGTGTCTTTCTGCCTGTGTCATTCTGTTTGGTTTCTTTGAGCGTTTGTTTCTTAAATACACAGCAAGTGTCACTCTCTCTCTCTGTCACACACACACACACACACACACACACACACACACACACACACACACACACACACCAAAGCACACACACCAAAGCGCGCGCACACACACACACACACACACACACACACACACACACACACACACACAGACACTGTGAGGTCTGCAGTTCAAAATTTGAATCTCAGAGCTTGGTGTTTTTGTCTCCCTCCAGTGGACAAATGCAGGTATGATTAGGGTTGGTTAGGGTTAGGTTAAGGGGATTTAGCCAGAGCTTGACGGAATAAAATGGAATAACTGGGAAAGTAAGTGTCGTAGAGGGATGAAAGTGGTGTCTACGTGGGGATTTTCTGCCGCTCCGCACGCGCTGGTGAAGACCCCATGTCGATAGCACCAACGGTTCTGGACTTGGTGTAAATGGGTCCAAATTTGACGGAATAAAAAGGTCAAAGTGGCAGATAGGAGTGTCCGATCGGGCCGATTCCACCACCACTGTACTCAGCAGGCCCTGCCGGGTCGTTAGACACGCAGCATGGCAGGGATCGGTGACATAACATGTAGCAGTTTCCCTTCACAGAAGCGTCTGCAGCAGGTGGGTGGAGGAGGAGGCAGCAGAACCAGGCCTTTGGAGCACTGTGTCATCTCCTGGTCCTGATGCTTTGAATCTCCCTCTCTGTCTGTCTGTCTGTCTGTCACACACACACACACACACACACACACACAGAAGCTGGTCAAGTGCTGTGCAACTGGGATTGCACCTGTCGTCCACAGGAGGGCGCCTAGCTGGGAAGTCCAGTACATTCCATATTAAAGTTGTTGCAAGTGCATTTTTTGTGTAAAAGACAGACACACACACACACACACACACACACACACACACAGTAAGGTCTGAAGTGCAAAATTTGAATTACATTCCTTTGTATCTCTCCCTCTCTCTCTCTCTCTCTCTCTCTCTCTCTCTCTCTGTCTCTCTCTCTCTCTCTCTGTCAACACACACACACACACACACACTCACACACACCAAAGCACACAGACAGAAGCTGGTCACAACTGCTGTGCAACTGGGATTGAACCAGGGGGGCTCCCTCTGCTGGCTCAATGCGGTACAAAGTGTCAGAAGCTGTTAGATATCTGCTTTTGACAATCAATTGCACCTGTCATCCACAGGAGGGCGCCTAGCTGGGAAGTCCAGTACATTCCATATTAAAGTTGTTGCAAGTGCATTTTTTGTGTAAAAGACAGACACACACACACACACACACACACACACACTGTAAGGTCTGAAGTGCAAAATTTGAATTACATTCCTTTGTATCTCTCCCTCTCTCTCTCTCTCTCTCTCTCTCTCTCTCTCTCTCTCTCTCTCTCTGTCAACACACACACACACACACACACACACACACACACACACACACACACACACACACTGTAAGGTCTGAAGTGCAAAATTTGAATTACATTCCTTTGTATCTCTCCCTCTCTCTCTCTCTCTCTCTCTCTCTCTCTCTCTCTCTGTCAACACACACACACACACACACACACACACACACACGCTCAATGGAGTATAAAATAAAGACCGGGGCAGTTCTCTCACTGGAGTCTCTTAGAGTGGAGGCTGCCCTTGCTAGCAAGAAGTTCTGTGTGTTTCTCTTCTCTGAGTCTTTACTGAAGAAGTGTTTTATAACATTTTCCTTAACAACTGACATGTGTTTTTTGTGTAAAAGAGAGAGAGACACACACACACACACACACACACACACACACACACACACACACACACACACACACACACACACACACACACACACACACACACACACACACTCAGCGGCTCAGAGATGAGGGAAAAACAACAGAAATCAGGATAGATTTTAATGTCAGGAGATGCCCTGTGATGCTGGGGCCATTGTGTAAGATTGGAATGTGTACCAGTGGCTGGTGGGTGGTCCTTGAAGGTCCCGGGAGGAGGCGGCGAGGAGGCAGCGGGTGGCTGGGCTTGAGCTGTGGATCAGGGACGTCATTAATTCTGCCTGGTGCTGCGTGTGCCCTGTGCAGCTTGGATGTCTGCCGCTGACGCTCTGTGGTTCCTGTTCTGCTGATCTCCTGGTCCACACACGGCTTCAGGGTGTACTGTACAAGGGGAGAAGAAATGCATCATTGGTTACCAAAATAAAACAGTGTCTTTCTGCCTGTGTCATTCTGTTTGGTTTCTTTGAGCGTTTGTTTCTTAAATACACAGCAAGTGTCACTCTCTCTCTCTCTCTGTCACACACACACACACACACACACACACACACACACACACACACACACACACACACACACAGACACTGTGAGGTCTGCAGTTCAAAATTTGAATCTCAGAGCTTGGTGTTTTTGTCTCCCTCCAGTGGACAAATGCAGGTATGATGAGGGTTGGTTAGGTTAGGGGGTAATAGCCAGAGCTTGACGGAATAAAATGGAATAACTGGGAAAGTAAGTGTCGTAGAGG
>NC_135188.1:446375-451375 GCF_041146795.1 Maylandia zebra | reverse complement strand
TGCTTTGAATCTCCCTCTCTGTCTGTCTGTCTGTCTGTCTGTCACACACACACACACACACACACAGAAGCTGGTCAAGTGCTGTGCAACTGGGATTGCACCTGTCGTCCACAGGAGGGCGCCTAGCTGGGAAGTCCAGTACATTCCATATTAAAGTTGTTGCAAGTGCATTTTTTGTGTAAAAGACAGACACACACACACACACACACACACACACACACACAGTAAGGTCTGAAGTGCAAAATTTGAATTACATTCCTTTGTATCTCTCCCTCTCTCTCTCTCTCTCTCTCTCTCTCTCTCTCTCTGTCTCTCTCTCTCTCTCTCTGTCAACACACACACACACACACACACTCACACACACCAAAGCACACAGACAGAAGCTGGTCACAACTGCTGTGCAACTGGGATTGAACCAGGGGGGCTCCCTCTGCTGGCTCAATGCGGTACAAAGTGTCAGAAGCTGTTAGATATCTGCTTTTGACAATCAATTGCACCTGTCATCCACAGGAGGGCGCCTAGCTGGGAAGTCCAGTACATTCCATATTAAAGTTGTTGCAAGTGCATTTTTTGTGTAAAAGACAGACACACACACACACACACACACACACACACTGTAAGGTCTGAAGTGCAAAATTTGAATTACATTCCTTTGTATCTCTCCCTCTCTCTCTCTCTCTCTCTCTCTCTCTCTCTCTCTCTCTCTCTCTCTGTCAACACACACACACACACACACACACACACACACACACACACACACACACACACACACACACTGTAAGGTCTGAAGTGCAAAATTTGAATTACATTCCTTTGTATCTCTCCCTCTCTCTCTCTCTCTCTCTCTCTCTCTCTCTCTCTCTGTCAACACACACACACACACACACACACACACACACACGCTCAATGGAGTATAAAATAAAGACCGGGGCAGTTCTCTCACTGGAGTCTCTTAGAGTGGAGGCTGCCCTTGCTAGCAAGAAGTTCTGTGTGTTTCTCTTCTCTGAGTCTTTACTGAAGAAGTGTTTTATAACATTTTCCTTAACAACTGACATGTGTTTTTTGTGTAAAAGAGAGAGAGACACACACACACACACACACACACACACACACACACACACACACACACACACACACACACACACACACACACACACACACTCAGCGGCTCAGAGATGAGGGAAAAACAACAGAAATCAGGATAGATTTTAATGTCAGGAGATGCCCTGTGATGCTGGGGCCATTGTGTAAGATTGGAATGTGTACCAGTGGCTGGTGGGTGGTCCTTGAAGGTCCCGGGAGGAGGCGGCGAGGAGGCAGCGGGTGGCTGGGCTTGAGCTGTGGATCAGGGACGTCATTAATTCTGCCTGGTGCTGCGTGTGCCCTGTGCAGCTTGGATGTCTGCCGCTGACGCTCTGTGGTTCCTGTTCTGCTGATCTCCTGGTCCACACACGGCTTCAGGGTGTACTGTACAAGGGGAGAAGAAATGCATCATTGGTTACCAAAATAAAACAGTGTCTTTCTGCCTGTGTCATTCTGTTTGGTTTCTTTGAGCGTTTGTTTCTTAAATACACAGCAAGTGTCACTCTCTCTCTCTCTCTGTCACACACACACACACACACACACACACACACACACACACACACACACACACACACACACAGACACTGTGAGGTCTGCAGTTCAAAATTTGAATCTCAGAGCTTGGTGTTTTTGTCTCCCTCCAGTGGACAAATGCAGGTATGATGAGGGTTGGTTAGGTTAGGGGGTAATAGCCAGAGCTTGACGGAATAAAATGGAATAACTGGGAAAGTAAGTGTCGTAGAGGGATGAAAGTGGTGTCTACGGGGGGGTTTCGGGGTGCTCCGGACACCCTGGTGAAGACCCCATGTCGATAGCACCAACGGTTCTGGACTTGGTGTAAATGGGTCCAAATTTGACGGAATAAAAAGGTCAAAGTGGCAGATAGGAGTGTCCGATCGGGCCGATTCCACCACCACTGTACTCAGCAGGCCCTGCCGGGTCGTTCGACACGCAGCATGGCAGGGATCGGTGACATAACATGTAGCAGTTTCCCTTCACAGAAGCGTCTGCAGCAGGTGGGTGGAGGAGGAGGCAGCAGAACCAGGCCTTTGGAGCACTGTGTCATCTCCTGGTCCTGATGCTTTGAATCTCCCTCTCTGTCTGTCTGTCTGTCTGTCTGTCACACACACACACACACACACACACAGAAGCTGGTCAAGTGCTGTGCAACTGGGATTGCACCTGTCGTCCACAGGAGGGCGCCTAGCTGGGAAGTCCAGTACATTCCATATTAAAGTTGTTGCAAGTGCATTTTTTGTGTAAAAGACAGACAGACACACACACACACACACACACACACACACACACAGTAAGGTCTGAAGTGCAAAATTTGAATTACATTCCTTTGTATCTCTCCCTCTCTCTCTCTCTCTCTCTCTCTCTCTCTCTCTGTCTCTCTCTCTCTCTCTCTGTCAACACACACACACACACACACACTCACACACACCAAAGCACACAGACAGAAGCTGGTCACAACTGCTGTGCAACTGGGATTGAACCAGGGGGGCTCCCTCTGCTGGCTCAATGCGGTACAAAGTGTCAGAAGCTGTTAGATATCTGCTTTTGACAATCAATTGCACCTGTCATCCACAGGAGGGCGCCTAGCTGGGAAGTCCAGTACATTCCATATTAAAGTTGTTGCAAGTGCATTTTTTGTGTAAAAGACAGACACACACACACACACACACACACACACACTGTAAGGTCTGAAGTGCAAAATTTGAATTACATTCCTTTGTATCTCTCCCTCTCTCTCTCTCTCTCTCTCTCTGTCTCTCTCTCTCTCTCTCTCTCTCTGTCAACACACACACACACACACACACACACACACACACACACACACACACACACACACACACACACACACACACTGTAAGGTCTGAAGTGCAAAATTTGAATTACATTCCTTTGTATCTCTCCCTCTCTCTCTCTCTCTCTGTCTCTCTCTCTCTCTCTCTGTCAACACACACACACACACACACACGCACACACACACGCTCAATGGAGTATAAAATAAAGACCGGGGCAGTTCTCTCACTGGAGTCTCTTAGAGTGGAGGCTGCCCTTGCTAGCAAGAAGTTCTGTGTGTTTCTCTTCTCTGAGTCTTTACTGAAGAAGTGTTTTATAACATTTTCCTTAACAACTGACATGTGTTTTTTGTGTAAAAGAGAGAGAGACACACACACACACACACACACACACACACACACACACACACACACACACACACACACACTCACACTCAGCGGCTCAGAGATGAGGGAAAAACAACAGAAATCAGGATAGATTTTAATGTCAGGAGATGCCCTGTGATGCTGGGGCCATTGTGTAAGATTGGAATGTGTACCAGTGGCTGGTGGGTGGTCCTTGAAGGTCCCAGGAGGAGGCGGCGAGGAGGCAGCGGGTGGCTGGGCTTCGGCCTTGGCCCAGGAACGTCATTTATTCTGCGTGGTGCCGCGTGTGCCCTGTGCAGCTTCGATGTGTGCGGCTGACGCTCTGTGGTTCCTGTTCCTGTCATAAAAGGCCCTGTACAAGGGGATAAGAAATGCATCATTGGTTACCAAAATAAAACAGTGTCTTTCTGCCTGTGTCATTCTGTTTGGTTTCTTTGAGCGTTTGTTTCTTAAATACACAGCAAGTGTCACTCTCTCTCTCTCTCTCTCTGTCACACACACACACACACACACACACCAAAGCACACACACCAAAGCGCGCACACACACACACACACACACACCAAAGCGCGCGCACACACACACACACACACACACACACACACACACAGACACAGACACTGTGAGGTTTGCAGTGCAAAATTTGAATTTTAGTGCATGGTGATTTGTCTCCCTCCAGTGGCCCACGGCAGGTATGATGAGGCTTAAATGATAGGTTATGGGGAAAAAGCCAGGAGAGGATGGGACAAAAGTGGAATAACTGAAAAAGTAAGAGGTGTAGAGGGCTGATGTTGGTGTCTAGGTGGGGGTTTTGGTGGGTGCCGGACGCTGTGGCGAAGAGGCCACGCCGATGGCTTCTTCGGTTCTGGAGATATGGCGAATCGGACCAAAAAGGATGGGACAAAACGGTCCCAGTCGGAGAAAGGAAGGTGCAGAGGGCCTGGGTCCACCACCACTGTACTCAGCAGGCCCTGCCGGGTCGTTCGACACGCAGCATGGCAGGGATCGGTGACATAACATGTAGCAGTTTCCCTTCACAGAAGCGTCTGCAGCAGGTGGGTGGAGGAGGAGGCAGCAGAACCAGGCCTTTGGAGCACTGTGTCATCTCCTGGTCCTGATGCTTTGAATCTCCCTCTCTGTCTGTCTGTCTGTCTGTCTGTCACACACACACACACACACACACACACACACACACACACACACACACAGAAGCTGGTCAAGTGCTGTGCAACTGGGATTGCACCTGTCGTCCACAGGAGGGCGCCTAGCTGGGAAGTCCAGTACATTCCATATTAAAGTTGTTGCAAGTGCATTTTTTGTGTAAAAGACAGACACACACACACACACACACACACACACAGTAAGGTCTGAAGTGCAAAATTTGAATTACATTCCTTTGTATCTCTCCCTCTCTCTCTCTCTCTCTCTCTCTCTCTCTCTCTGTCTCTCTCTCTCTCTCTCTGTCTCTCTCTCTCTCTCTCTGTCAACACACACACACACACACACACTCACACACACCAAAGCACACAGACAGAAGCTGGTCACAACTGCTGTGCAACTGGGATTGAACCAGGGGGGCTCCCTCTGCTGGCTCAATGCGGTACAAAGTGTCAGAAGCTGTTAGATATCTGCTTTTGACAATCAATTGCACCTGTCATCCACAGGAGGGCGCCTAGCTGGGAAGTCCAGTACATTCCATATTAAAGTTGTTGCAAGTGCATTTTTTGTGTAAAAGACAGACAC
>NC_135188.1:405866-446275 GCF_041146795.1 Maylandia zebra | reverse complement strand
TGCAAAGAGCATCTGGTTTTGTGACATTGTGTCCTTGGGTGAGGAATTCACACAATTAATCCAGAGCATCTACCATTTTTAGACCTAAAACACCACTCAAGTGAGTGACTTTCACTGATAGCCAAGCAGATGGCTGGAAACGGAAGTTTTTAACAGCAAGGACAAACGGAAAGGAAACATTTAAATTCTCGTGTCAAATGAAGTAGCATGAGGGGGACAGCTCGTAGCTTTTATTGCTTCTGTGACAAAGAAGCTGAAATTGTCATCATCACACCTACACACATTCGAAAGTACATCCTTTAAAACCTTTGATCTTCTTCCTTCCTCTCTACTATAAGTCTTTATCAGAATGGAAAAAAACACGGGACCCCTAAAACAGCTCTACCAGAGTTGTTTTTGTGTGCTCACAATACTGCGGTGATATCAGTGTTATATTTCCACTGATCCGCGAACAGTTGATGTGTTTGTTGCTTCATATAACTGAATGTTTCAGATAATATGGTCAAGAAAGACAGTGTGACACTTTCCTGATGCATTTGGTTCTTATTATTTTAAAAAGGCCAGTCTCACACAGTAGCCAGGCTGGTTGGGGTCGTTATACTTCAGATGCTGGTGTGGTTCACTGTCTCGTGCTGTGGACAGTGTTGGTCAAGTTACTTGAAAAAAGTAATCAGTAACTAATTACTGATTACTTCCCCAAAAAAGTAATCCCGTTACTTTACTGATTACTTATTTTCAAAAGTAATTAATTACTTAGTTACTTTTTAAAAACACGGTTTACAACCTGAATAGGTGATAAAGTGATAGATCTTTCAGCCCAATTCTACTTTTTCTGCATAATCCATCATACAAAATGTAATCAAATGGAAAAGTCTCTTTTTAAAACTTGTTTTATTAGTTTTAATCTTTTAACTTTATGCATCAAGCAAAGATTTAATTATATGCAACATTCTCTGACTGGAAGAAATTAGTTTAACATTTAAACCTATTTTCTGCACATTCCAGCTCATAAAATAAAATATTTTTTGTGTGTTTACACTCAGTCTTTCAAATACATGCAAGTAAAACACAGCAGAAAATAAATAAAATCAAAGACTCAGCGGTCCTGTTGCTCTATTTTCACCTGTAAAGCAGGAGTGGGGCAGGCGGAGGTTTACCCTGGTGCAGGTGTGCCGCGGTCAGTGGAAGAATCCGCGAGTTTCTCTGTGAGTTTCCCATCACGTCGTAGCTACTCGGTGCTTGTTTGGAAGTTTAGGGGTTTTTTCGCTGTAAAAAGAAGTTTTCTTCCCACGCACAGCGGACACTAATGTTTTTGTCACTTTTTATGGAATCAAACTCAAAGTAAGGTCAGTACTTCCACGCTTTAAACGCTGCACGCTCATACTCTCTCTGCACTCGATATATGATCCACTGTTGATCTGCACACAGCTGTTGTCACGAACGTCGCACTCGCTTACGTCACTGTCATGAGACATTCTCGCAAAAAAATCACGGTTTTAGTAACGCAGTAACGCAGCGTTCCTACGGGAAAGTAACGGTAATCTAAATACCGTTTTTGCAATAGTAATCCCTTACTTTACTCGTTACTTGAAAAAAGTAATCAGATTACTGCCCATCTCTGGCTGTGGATGTCTTGCTGTACTACTATTTGATCTTCACTTGCGTGTGGTGCTATAAGCATTAAACTTGTGTGTATCATCCTTAATTGTAGCTCAAAGCCCAGCAGTTGCTACTTCAGTTATTGAGATCTGTGTCATGCCAAGTCTGCTGCCATCACAACTATACAGTCTATTTAAGCAACAGCTAGTGAAGTCATCCACTTCCTCTGTTTTACTCTCGTAGTCCAGTGGTTCAGACTAGTGCCTGATGTGCTCAGGGTGCATTTATCTCTCCCAACAGATATATGCATATGAACATGTAGAATATTTTGGCAATTGACAAAATGTTTCATATTTGAAGCTTTCTGGTTTCTATTTGTAGTCTTGAGTAATGACCCAGTAATGTTCAGCAGGCTTTGGTTGCATGCAGGTATGCAGTCTCTCTGGAAAACAAAAGAGGGACCGTTTTTTCGACCCGTTATCTGATGAACCTTTCTTGTTATTTGTGTTTTTATGCTTCATCTACATACATAAATGACAAATGGTTCATTATTCGTGTGTAGCTTTTTTTGTTCACTTGCCGCAAGCCCATTTCTTTCCTCTTGGGTGAGGGTTTTGGCATTTCTGTCCTTCAGACTGCGGCACTTTAGTAAAAAATGGCCTGCATTTGTATAGCGCTTTTCTAGTCCCTAAGGACCCCAAAGCGCTTCACACTACATTCAGTCATTCACCCATTCACACACACATTCACACACTGGCGATGGCAAGCTACATTGTAGCCACAGCTGCCCTGGGGCGCACTGACAGAGAGGAAGTAATGTGATTTTAAAGGACTCTGACTCATTTTACTGTCTTTCAGTGTGTTGTCATTATACGGCAATATTGGCTTTAGAAATCCCTCTTGTCACACCACATAGGAATAACACTACGCCAGACACTTTTTCAAGAGTGGTAAAACACTCACTTTGGGATCCGTAATGTAATCTGGCAGTTTGTGAGGAGCAGCTTCTGGGCTTTACTGAAAGACGGACGTGATACAGGTTGGTTAAAGATAAACTGAACATTTCATGAACAGTAGTAAACGGACTATAGAAGAATATGTAATTCTAAAAATGCACAAGTGTACACAGTCCACTGAAAGAAAGTTGAGCCAATGCTTTTGTTCATTTCACATTAACCTCTGCAGTAACTCATGCTCAATGGCAGAGATGAATTAACTTTGGCCTTCAATGTTCAGCTGGGCGCTCTCATTGTGTTAATTTTTTGTTTTTTGATGTTAGGTTTCTGTTAAGTCACTTCCTGTTTTATTTTGTAACTCTTCACCTGCTTATACTTTTGATAATTTTACTTCCTGTTTTGACCCGTTTGTGATTGTTTGCCCCGTCGTCATTACTCTCCTTGTTAAGCTTTCTAGCTGTGTGCTTGTGCTTATCCTCTTGTTTTCTAGTTTATCCTGTTTATTGTTTCATTTGTTATTTGTGTTTTCTTGGATTTTCTCATCTTGTGACTTTTTTTGTTTGTTATTTTGGAACTTTTCTTCAGACTTTATTGGTCCAACGCAAAAGCTTTACACCATATGTGTCGCATGCTCGGCCCAGTGAGTTGCACCAACACCCTGGACATCTTGCCTTTTTGTCTGCCCCTGTATTGTTTACCTTCTTTGACTTCTTCTCTGCAAATAATTAAAGACTTTATTTCGATTTCACTGTCTGTGTCCTGCGTTCTTCAGCCGCGATTGTTCCAGTTTTTCAGGTAAAAAGCCACATCAGACGAAAGCGATTATCTTGATGTTATACTTACAGGGAGCACATTTTAGGCCTAAGGTTTGTATTTTCGCCTGATAATAGAACTAGCATTTAATGCAAACATACCTTCCCTTTCCTTTTTTCATTTAAGTGATGAATGCAGGTTTTTTTCAACAGTAATGACAAATAAATAAGAGCTACAGAAAATGCAGTAACTTACTTTCTGTGCTCTAACGGTTGAGTTCCCTTGTTCAGGAGAGCAGAAAGCACGCTATACTTTGCAGTTTGATTACTAAAATGCAACATTACTATACAGTAAATGTTTTTAACCAAACAAAATCAAACTGACAATGCTCTTTGTGGAGATGTATTGATTTCTGGTCTTTTTAGTGGATACGAACATGATTTTTTTTTTGTGTGAATTTTTTTTTGGGGGGGGGGAGGCGGTTGTGGGTGTTCTAAAATAGTACAGTACATTAAGAACAGGCTGAATAATATGTATTTGCTATGTACAGTGTACTCATTCCTCACACTTTCAGAAGCAAAACTGGCTCATACGTCTGGACAGGATCAGCCTGGGAAAAAGGCAGATGGGAAATAGGCCCACTCGTGATGCCCCTAAGTCTGCCCCAGCTGCTTACAGATATTGCACTCCATGTGTGATGATTAATAGGTCCTCAGCAACACGTCATAATTAGTTTCAGGGTGCAGGCTACTTATAGACCAAAGAAGCAACCGATGATAAATGCAGTTGCATCTGTTTCACATACAAGTCAAAGTATGGGTGACAAATAGTGCTGCAACTGTGCTTCAGTTTCAAGTTGGGTCAGATGGGGAAGCCTCAGTATGACCCAAATAAGCTGCTAGGATTAAGACTCGTTAAGATGATTTATTATACTTCCCTGTTCATATTGTTTTGGCCTTTACTGTAGTGCTGCCTTACTGTACTGCTCCCACTCTGCCAGATTTGCTAGGAAACTTGCACTGTGAAATGACCTAGTTAGTTGGTGCTGACCGTTTGAATGCCACAGCAGGTGAACATTTTCATCGCCTGTGCTGTAATAAAGTGTTTTCACAGATTTTTAGCAAAATGATCCTGCTCTTGTAATGTTTCTTTTTGCTCTACGTTTTTGCTCAAAAGCAGAAGCGTCATAAAAATGGTCATCTGACTTAAAGAATATTTTGTCTGTTTTGCTGTGGCATTATCTCTGTGCACTGTTTGCTAACTCTGTCAATGAATAGCTGCTTCGTTTGATCGCTCCACAGTATTGTTACTAATTTGTCTGCACTGTTTTTTGTCTTATAGGTGAACCTCGCAAGTTTGACCCGAACTTCAGAGGGCCTGTTCAGAACAGGTACTCAGCATCCTCAGACTACTGTGTAAAATACATTTACAGACACACTTTGAGACATTGTAACATCACCCTCATTCGATAGTTTATAACAAGAAGCTAATTTTTATTCACCTGGATTGTGTAAGACTGGAAACAGAAGACACCGATACAACTTTTTAGTGTAATATGCATTTTTTTATTTGATGAACTGACCTTCCAAACATCTGACTTCTTACATGTGTATTGAGTTTGCTCACTGTATCATTTTCTTGGCGCACACTGCTGTTTGAGGCTGACAGATTGATTATTTGTCATGCTACATTAATAAAGACTGAGGCCTGAGTGCTGGCAGATCTCTACACTCCACCACACAGATCAATGGCCATAAGTCAAGCTGGTGGCTCGAGTTAACCCAATGACACACATTAGCAGCCAGCCAGACACACACGAAACAGATGTACACACAAGAGATTTCATGATAACGAGTACTCTGTCTCCAGGCTGTAACAAAATGTCCACATTACTAAGTGTTAGCATTATACAACAATGCACCGAGGCTCTTATTTACTTTTTTCAGCTAGCAAAGTGATAGCAAATACTGAGCTTGACACTGCTTATATCTGTAGTAGCCACTGTCTGACAAATTACATGTGTGCGGAAAAAATAAGTGTTCCCTATGATTCAGTAGCTTGCACAACCACCTTTAGCAGCAGTAAGTTGGAGTATTTGTTTTGTCAGACTTTATCGGTTTCTCACATCATTGTGGATCATTTAGACCTGCTCTTCTTTACAGTTTGAAGGCATTTGTTTATGCACAACTTTCTTAAGCTCCTGCCATAACATTTCAGTTAGGTTGAGGTCTGGACTTTGACCGGGCCAGTGTGACACCTTGATTCTTTGCTCTTCAGTCATTCTGTTGCAGATTTTCTGTTGTGCTTGGGATGATTGTACGGTGGCCCTGAGAGGCCAAACGGACTGCAACTTAAGAAAACACCAGCAATAAGAAAAACGCTGCAAAAGCACACAAAACACAAAGGAAATAGTAAAAAACAAAACAGAAAAAGGAAAAACAGATTTCCAAAAGCACAAGGGAAGTGTTTCTGGGGAGACAATAACCCGACGAACCAAAACATGCTAGGTAAGTGTGTTTTAATCTCATAGGCTAACACACTTATCTCTCATCTTTTCTTTCCTCACAAAGCCAATAGATCCTCCACTTCTTTTAAGTGTTTCCCAGCGCATTTCTTAGCATATTTTGGTTCCTGCAACTGGTCCGTCAGGTTATTGTCTCCCCAGAAACACTTCCCTTGTGCTTTTGGAAATCTGTTTCTCCTATTTCCGTTGTGTTTTGTGTGCTTTTGCAGCGTTTTTCTTATTGCTGGTGTTTTCTTAAGTTGCAGTCGGTTTGGCCTCTCAGGGCCACCGTATGATTGTCCTGCTACGTGACCGAGTTTCAGCCAAGTGTTAGTCACTGGACAGATGGACAGCTTCACTTTTGACTCTAGAATACTCTGATATACAGTGGAAGTTGACTCAATCAAAACAAGCCTAAACCGCCATGCTGATAGTTGGTTTTAGTGCTGAGATGTTATGTTTGGGTTTTGCCAAATGTCCAAAAGACGTTGTTCCAGAAATCTAATAGGTAATTTAGATGCAACTTAGCAAACCTAAGCTATACTGCCATGTATTTTGTAGAGAGAATAGGTTTTCTCCTGGCAGCTCTTCCAAACAAGCCATACTTATCCAGTCTTTTTTCTAATTGTACTGTCAAGAGCTCCTAATAAGCTTCTGCTAATGCTTGTAGAGTCTGAGATGTAGCTCTTGGGGTTTTTTGGGGGGGTGGGTTGCAATTTCTCTGAGCACAGTCTGATGTTGAGGTGAAATTACTGGCAACTGTCTTGAATGTGTTCCATTGTACAGGAAGAATCATAGACTTGAAATTGTTTGGACATGTCCTTCCAAAATAATGGGCAGCAGCAGTAGCCACTTTAAGGTCATTGCTGACACTTTCCTTCTTGACATTGTGTTTATATTAACTTCAAAATCCAGACCTGAAAAATTCTAAAACGTCTGTTTTTATAGAGGCGGTCACGCTTGCTGGTGAACTGACATTTGATATTTAATATACTATTTAAATTTTCACATAGGGCTTCTGCGTTTTTGTTAACTATTCATCAGAATCTCAGCTAAAAGCTCACAAAACCATTTCAACAACATCAAACAGCTAAAACAGCTAACAATTAAAGAGCAGGTAAACATCCCCCGTTTACCCGACAGCACGGACAAAAGCCGACATCTGACAGATTCAGAAACTGCAAGTTTCGTCACTTTCATTCCAGAGTTCACTGAACCAGCAGCAAAAGAAGACGAAAACTATGCTTCATGTTTGAAAGACATTGTCATGAATTCCCTCTTACTTTTGCTGTCTTATTTCCTGCATAGCTCTATCACTCAGTGTGCTTTGAGACCAGATTTACATCAGAAATCTCTATTTTCTGCATTATTCGCTAGCTTATTACGCACCAGTCTACCATTTTTACCACCTGTTTTTCCCCCAAAAGTGACTCTGACAAGAAAGCCTAATTTCTGCTATTCAATACCAAAGAAATGTTGACTTTCACAAATTATGCCAAATTTTGCAAAGCTGTGTTTCTAATAAAGCCTGAGCAACTTTCTCTGCTTCATTTCAGCAGCATCAAGCTTTGTCCATATGTTGATTCATATTGTTATAAGACAATTATTTTTTGATCTGCCGCAGCACATTTTCAAGGGTGTCATGTGCTATAAAAGACCAGACCAGGAAAAACTCCTTTATATTTTTCTGTTTTATCCTCAGTTAGTTTGACACAGTGGCATCTGCTGTGATGCTTACACCTGTGATGAAGTGCTAGCTTTATTTTGACACCAAGATATTTTACACAGAGTTTGTAATTGCAGAGAAAAAGTCAGGTCACGTTGGGCATGTCATTTTAAAGCAAGACGCTTTAAAGTGTGGGGGGGGGCCTTTACGGGTTAAGTAAATAAAAATGTAATTTGTTGTTATTCATCAGAGGTTGTACTTACTTGATTATATAACCTGCAAGAACAAGATTCTTTTTATTACGTCCTGATACATAAACATGTAAAAAGGCCATACTTTCTTCTTCACGTGGCTGTAAATCTGATGAAAAAGATTTGATATTAGTAGTATCTTTATCCTTCCTCAACCTGATAAATTAGATTGTAAGAAAACGTTTTTTTATTACAATGACAGGTGGGATTTTGCAATGAAGCAAAACTCCTTGAGGGTGTCACTGTAGGCTTTTCTTGAATTAGTCATTTTCAGAGATAATGTAGGTTTTTACTTCTTTTATGTCCAACGTCAGACTGGCACGCTGCTGCGGAGGCATGTTCCAGTTCTCCTGTGCCTCTTTATCCCACCCTCTCCAGCCCATTTCTCCGCTACTGGTGGGTGAAGGCACCAAGGATACTTTGATGTTTCTGTGGCCCAAAGGCTTTTCTTAATGAGAACTGGAAGAGAACCAACTCTGTGGTCGCCTTGTTTTCATGTAAGCTCAAAGCCTAAATGAAGTAACCATATCTGTTGATTGAGCAGTCCTCTGCAAGCTACACAGGAGTGGGCTTGCTGTAGTGCTAATTTTATTTGCCTATAAGAGTCAAAGATCCAGTCATTGTCACATCTCCACCACTCTAATGTAGTCCTTTCTATAATTACCCCTTCAATAAGTGTGCCGTTAAACTTTGCTTCCGATTCTTTCTCTTCGCCCGAACTGGGCCTAATGTTTGTCAGGAATACTGTTCACTTGGAAATTTGTCCCTAATGGCTCTCATGACCATGTGAAATATCCCTTTTGTGTGAAGATCTGCCCTCCTTCCTGTAAATGTCTGTTACAAAGGAGGGACAGTCTGGCAGATTCACACCACAATGGCACCCACGCTATTCTGTGGCACTTCTGCCATCTGTGTCACCTTGGCTCCTGCAGAGTATCAGCCTTGCAAATATAATACTGACACAAGTTTCCCGTAGCACTGACAAAGGTTCCAGTACTGACTTTTTTCTTGCTAAGCAGTACTGCGTGCAAACAGAGTCCACAAGCAGAGAAAAGTGTTGGTTCGTGTGAACGTATGTGTAAGAGGCATCTGAAGAGAGCTAAAGCTTGGGATTGAGCCCAGTTTGGAAGCCAAATAGATTTTGTTTAATTATGTTTTCCTGAGATAAGAGAACGAAGCAGAATTGTTTTCACTCTGCTCACTTTGTCAGCTTCCCTTAAACACTGACCGTAGCACGTTTCAAGGGTCGCTTTCTTTTAGCGCCGAGTCGCTGTGTTTGCACTGTGTCCTTCTTTGTTTTTTTAATTGCAGTTGTTTCCATATGAGGGGAATGAAAATCACAACAGACCTACAGTAACAGTCAGTGTGACGATGAAGCGATTTCAGCTTAAGACTCCCAGCCCTCATATCTTCCCAGTTCATCAAACAGGATGTGTGACTGAGTGATAGCTAACTTATTTACCAGCTGGAGGATAGAGAGGGATTCAATAATTGCCATAGCAACACTGACAGCTCTTTTTTTGAATTAAATGAAACGATACTCTCTTGCCTCCCTTTGTTAATAACATGCACAATCTCAGCAACTGTTTTGCTGGTAGTGTAGCAGGTTGTCTGTGTACACCGCATACCCACTGTCAGTGTAAAACTGCCGCTGTGTTCACTTGGGAGAACTGTGCCCACTTCAGTTGCCTTTGTTCCTCTCTTATCTCCAAAAAATAATTGCAGTGCTTCCAGAAAATGGTTTACACCTCAAAATATTTCACAAGTGCCAAGTGTCTATTTAAATCATCAGATAAATCTCTCAGTCAAGTCACTCTCTGAATTCATTGTCTCATCTATAAAATGCCAGAAAATTGTTACAAATTGTAACAGTTTCTATCACTCCATAATCAAAGTATTGATCTTGGATGTGAAACCAGATACGGTAAAGCCATCTTTAAAAGCACGTCCAGGTTTTGAGTGGCTAAATCACGTTTTGTGTTCGCAATTATCTGCAGTCTTAGTGCAGGTCAGATCAAAGAGATGATAATAAAGTCGTTTTAAAACCGCAAACAATGAGTATAGGCTGCCTTGCTGGGACAGAAGAGATTTCCTGCCCTCTGTTTTCAGCTAGCTACCACCGCTGCTAAGACAGATTGTGAGCTTTACCGCAGTTATTAATGCAGGCCTATAAAAATGATCTACTTACTGTACTTGAAAACAGTCCTAAATCCTTTGCAATCCAAGCTTAAATTAAACAGCAGAGTCTAAATCTCAGAGTCTGAGCTAAGCATACAGTCTAAATAGTTTTGCTTGTTTCCTTAAAAATGCATTCAGTTTACTTCACTCACTGTAAACACATTACTGTCTATTTAAGCTACTCTCCCTGTCTCCATGGGTTCCTCCACGTTGTGTATTATGTCTGTACATCAGTGGCGTACATCTTACTGCCTGCTTGGTAATTGTGAAGTAGTGTTTGGAGGCTGAAGAGCAGTAGTGCCTGTAAACAACCGTGTAACCATGCTGCATACAAAACAAGGACAGTTCACTTGTTCAAAGAAGCACACAGAGGAAAACACTGCACTTCTCTGAGTTTAGGCCTCCTTTGACCTTGGCTTTGAAATCCAGAGGAGATGAGGGTCTCAAGTCAATTTCATTACCATATGGTGTAAAGGGGAGGTTATGCATGTATGGTACTGCTGGGCACGGTAGATTAAACTTTGCTTCATTCATGGCTGAGGCTGGCACTAAGAGGTTCTGAAAACAGGCTGGATGGACAGCATTTTTTAAAAGGAAGTCGGGGCGGGGGGGAGGAAGCTTGTTATTTGGGAAACACTGAGACGGTGAATAAAGACTCAGAGGGAGAAAGACTCTGAGATGCAGTTTTAAACTAGCAGACTAAGGCTGCTGAAGTGAGAGTGGAAACTTCAAATAACGGTCTCTGTGGCTGCGGGTCAGTTAACCCTGAGAGGCATTCAGAGTCTCATCAGGAAGTCAGTAGAGCTCCACTGCAGGTTCTCTGAAAACACAGATGACACTTACTCGTCTCTGGAAGTAAAGTACTGAGCTAAAACTCCGTTACCATACAATAGCAATTACATTGTCAACACACACTATGCATTCTTTCTCTCTGTGAGGTGAAGCTAATTTCATATTCCCCCTGGGGACACTTTACTAAATATATTTGCATATATTACTGATTTCCACTGTTTTCCACTCGTAATCTTGGATTCCTGCGTCACACACTGTTCCCACATCCCTCTTCTGTTTCCAGGAGCTGCACTGATGTGGTTTGCTGTGTTATCTTTGTCATTGTCATCCTTGGATACATCGCTCTGGGTACTGTGGGTGAGTTTGACAGGTTGCCAGTGATTACATCACACAAACTTTCTTAATGACACACAAACGTGTACACACGATGATGAGGTATGTGTGGCTGTGGCGCAGAAAAATGAATTTCTTTGATACCCTGTCCTTGCAGGTAGTTTAAAGCACACCATATGGCTGATGGTATAAAAAGGAAAGGTGAATGCAAATCGTGTGCTCTGCCTGTGAGGTTTTGTCTGAAGAGGTCAAAACTCCAGCTACACTTGTAGTATATCAAACAACTTTACTGCTTGACCAAAGCTGTTCAATATACACTCACCGGATGCTTCATTAGTTGCTCCTTAATGCAAATGTCTAGTCAGCCAATCATACGGCAGCAACTGAATGCATTTAGGGATGCAGACAAAGACGACTTGCTAAAGTTTAAACTGAGCATCAGAAGGGAGAATAAAGGTGATTTAAGTCACTTTGTGTTTGACATGCTGGTCTGAGTATTTCAGGAACTGCTGAATTGCTGGGATTTCGCAACCCAACCATCTCTAACGTTTAGAGAAAAAGAGAAAATATCCAGAGAGCAGCAGTTCTTTGGCTGAAAGTCCCTTGTTGATATCAGAGGTCAGAGAAAAATGGCCAGACTGCTTCAACCAGGATCTTTTTTTGGCACCCATAGTACCAGCGGAGCATTATTTCAAATGCCACAACCAACCTGAGTGCTGCTGCTAACAATGAAACTACATTGTTATGTGCCATGCCACAAGGCTCAAATCATCTGAAACTGGTTTCTTGAAAATGAAAATTAGTCCACTGTGTTCGATCCAGTAGAGCACCTTTAGGACCAAAATATCCCAGGAATGACTTCAGCACTTAATTAGCATAGTTCTGAAGGTTCTGTTGACTTTCTAAAATTTGACCGTCTTCCACCTTGGAAGTGTTTTACCTTGTGGTAGCAGCGTCTACGCTCTGAGGTTTTGTTTGACAGTAATATACCACAAAAAAAACTTCAATTGTCAGCACTTTGTTGTTTTTTTTTAGTTGACCTGGTCAGAATTTCTAGAATCCCATTTCAAAGAATGGGAGTTTCTCATGATAAGTAGAAGAAGTTGGATATATTTGACCTTTCTTCCTTTACTCACTGACCAGCACGTTAATGCATCTCTTCTCTCTTTGTAACACGTGTAACACACATGTTACAAAGTTGGGGAAAGTCCCAGTGCTGTCACTAAACTGGGCTTTATCTTGCCAGCTTACTGCCAGTTGATTCATGTTTCAGTAAATGGAAAGGACTTCCTGTTTCCAAATAATTTTAAAAAGAGCGACGTGTATGACTCCGCACGCAACATGTCTGCAGTCACCTAAAGAATGTGGCCTTCTGCCTTCATCCTTTGCAGTTTCATCCTCCTTGTTGTGACTTGTAGAGCATCTTAATTGTGCTGCCTCACATTCAGCACAGTCCCTCATTGACTGGCAAGGTGAAAGGCTTTAACACTGTGTTGTTTAGCTTGGCTAAATTAATGAAACACAAGCATTGCTCAGAAAATTGATTTTTAGGGTTGCCACCGTCCTATCTAGAGAAAAAGAACAGAACAAATTAAAGGATTGATTTCTTTGTCTTTTGTTGTGTTTCTTCTTAATTACTATTCATACCCTTGCTTAAATAAATTAGCATTTTTGTATTCTTAATTGTTTTGGTTGCTTTTTAACATGCATGACCTTGGCATTAGGCACAAATGTTATTGATATAGTGCAGAGGTTTCGTTTTGTTACAGCTGTATCTGAATGCTAATGTGTGTCTTTTGGTTTTTATCAGCAGATCATTTTCTTAGTTATATTCAAAGTAAAGTAGATGTCTGAAAATGTTAGTATTGGTCATTTAGGAAAACAGACAGTCTGAACTGGGGTGATGGGCTGGCCAGTGGCCTCATGTTCTTCAGCAGGTAGACCAGTTTGAGTATGATTTGGGGGATGATTGTGCAGATTTTAAAATCCAAGCACCTGAAATGAAAAGCTCTGTTGGTGTCGTTTCAGCCTGGATTCACGGTGACCCCAGGAAGGTCGTCTATCCAACAGACAGCCGCGGTCAGTTCTGTGGCCAGCAGAACACCCCCAATGCGTGAGTGGAAAACTGTCTTCTTCTTAAATTGTTTACAGTGGAATAATTATGTTGTCCAATTTGTCTGTCAGCATTATGTTGTTATCTTTACATGAACAATAGCCATTGTCTACCATTCAGTACACTGAGATGATTCTTGATTAATCCTGGCAAGTTTTATTGCACAGCACACTGTGAGTGTGAGCACCTCCATGCTGGCTGATAAAACATTGCACAGTAATGGACTTTTGGATCTGTCTAATCTGACTCCCCTTTTTTGTCTTCATCTTTTGTCTTCACAGAAACAAAGCCATATTATTCTACTTCAACATGCTGAAATGTGCCAATCCTGCAGTTTTAATTAACCTCCAGTGCCCTACAACCCAGGTAGGAGATTGAACGAAGCCCCGTTTTGTAGCTCTGTGTACAGTGCTTGATGTCTCTCTCCAACTTTTTCGCCACGCACGATTATGCAAGATTGATGGGCGCTCTCATTAAGACGATGTGTTGCCTTCCTCAGCTCTGCGTCTCGAAGTGCCCTGACAGATTTGCCACTCTCCTGGATGCAATGAATACCAAAAACTGGGAATATTACAAGCAATTCTGCAAGCCAGGCTTCGAGATTGGCAGTAAGGTGAGAGATGGAGGGTAACGGGGCATTTTGTTTTTTTGCAAACTCGATGGAAGTGTGAGATTGTGTTAAATCATCGCTGCTTTGAGACCAGCTCATGTACAATACATTGGACACTTAGCTGGGAAATATGTGCAGTTACTTAATGACACGTGCAAAAATAAATATAAAAAGAGTGTATACGAGTATCTTAGGCTACGTTCACACCGCAGGTCTTAATGCTCAATTCCGATCTTTTGATCAAATCCGGTTTTTTTTGTCTGCGTGTTCACACGACAAATAAAATGCGACAGCAAACGCGCTCTAGTGTGAACGCGCTCTGTTTAGACCCAGACCAAACAATATTGTTTGACTGATGGCCTTAATATAAAGACTTCAGACTTTACGTTTCCCAATTTTTACTTTAAGTTATTTTGTTATTTACATAATAATGTAAATAACCTAATAATGATCCTTATTGCTGCTTTAGAGGAGCGGTGCTGCAAAGGATAGCTGCAGATTTCTGTCAGAATCTGCAGATTATACAGAACAAATAAAATGTTCACGTTTCTCCAACGTTCCCAACAGTTTCACTGACATCTACGCTGGATGGCCAGGAAGCGTTCGCAATGTCTTCTCAGGCGCTTCTCTGGCGCTGATAATTAGCGTCTGTCTTGTGTCAGTGACGTAATTTAATGCGACATGACCATCAAACAGCAGTCGCTTTCTAAAACATCGGATATGTATCGGATTCAGTACCACATACGAAAGTGACCCAGATCGGATTTGAAAATATCGGATTTGTGCCGTTCACACTGTCACACCATGATCGGATAGATGGGTCGCATAGGGTCAAAAAAATCGGATTTGATGCGCTTTCGCCTGCAGTGTGAACGCAGCCTAACAGGCTTGAAAGTCAGTATTTGGTATCTGCACCTTTATTCTTAAATACCACCTGATCCCAAGCTTTCTTCAAGTAGTCTTCAGGAACAGTTCTCCAGGATTCTTGAAGGACATTCAAAGCTCTTCTTTGGATGTTGCTGCCTTTTGTTCTGTTCTCTGTCGAGATGATTCCACACGGCTTCAATACTGTTGAGGTCCGAGCTCTGAGGAGGCCAATCCATGGCTGACAGTGGTCCGTTGTGTTTTTATATCCAGGAATGCTTGTACTGCACTACTGTTTGGGAATATTGTCATGCTGAAAATGAAGTCGCCGTCAATCTGACACTTTTCGGATGGCACTACATGAAGGATCACCATCTGATGGTACTTCTCTATGTTCAGAATTTGAACAAGACCCTCAACACCACAGCATGACTGAGCCTCCACTATGTTTCACAGACACACTGTGGAATGGTCAGGTGCATCTCTCAGTTCCTTTCAGGACTTTGTTGGATATTTGTTCCTATTTCTTAGATATTTTTTTAGGCCTGACACTTGACTCGTGACTTTAACACAGAACTACTCCAAATTTTTCAGAGCTCTTTGGACCTTTTCTTTTTTATCTAGAACATTTTTGAAACGATTTAATCAGTTTTAGTCTTTCTAATAACGAAGAGCACATTTGGAGTGAGCTTCGCGAGATGGGCGGAGGTGAGCTAGCAGCCACTCATGCTTATCACAGCCCTGTTCCGTCAGCTGGCAGCAGTTCGGTGGCAGTGACGCTGGCGTTATGGTGCATGAAAGTGAGGTGTTGTGTGGGAGCACTTTACAGCTCAGACTGTCTGAATTGAATCATAGTTTCCGCTTTCCACGTCATCACTAAGTATGACAAACTCTGTTACATCTGTCTGTAAAATCTGTCAGTTGTGTGTTTAGTTTACTTTAGATACGTTTTTATTTTTTAGATTAATGATAATTATTGTAACTTGCATAAGTATTTTTAAATTGAATTTATTTATGGTGCATTTTCAGTTGGACATTTCATTGCAGGACTTGAAAGAGAAACATACAAGATTTTTTTAAATACTCAAGCAGGCACGACAGATTCAAACAAAACAAGATCACAAAGTTTAATAGAGAAGAAGTTCTTTTCTGTCTTTGTAATAAAGGCTGCGAGGAGTGAACGCTCAGGGAAAATCACTTGTTTTCAGCTCTTTGAATCATTATCTCTTCTGTTCCCTTTCAGTCAGTCAGAGAAGTCATACGAGATGAAGACTGCCCGTCTATGATTGTGCCAAGCAGACCTTGTAAGTGAATCCGAGCAACTCTAAATACATTGCCTCAATAACTTACTGTTTGTTCTGCCAAGAGGGTAAATACAACAAAAATATCTACAAATGTGTTTCAGTCCTTCAGCGGTGCTTCCCTGATTTCATTAGAAGAAATGGGATTTTAACTGTAGCCAATCAGACCATCTTCAAAGACGGTGAAAATAACAAGAGAAGTGTCGACGATCTCAAAGATGCTGCCAAGTAAGATCTGCTCCCCTGCAACACCAGTCTTTGCCCTACTTGTTTAACGGGTTCATTTTTAGCAGTAGGAGAATCACAGATTACGATTTGGCAAACAAAACAAACAATGAAACTACTTTTTAAAAATCCCCTATAGAATAAAGTGTTTTTAAACTGTTATACTGTCTGTAGGGATGCCGACTCTGCACCCAGAGAGATCTGGACAGAAATAACAGGGTAGGACCAGTGGGCATTTTACTGATGCCCATGAATGTGCTCAGTCACATTCAAAGTCATCTGCATGCTTATTGCATGAAAATAAAGCTTACCTACAAACTCAACAGCCTGAGCCAATGTTATGGGTCTCTACAAGCTTAGCTGCTTTGTATGTATGTATATATCTATATGTTATCAGCATGTAAAAGGGCAGAGGCAGCAAACTTCAAAAATCATGTATTTAAACCAGTGAGCTGATATCATGATCATACATGATTTGTATGGCTGCAGTAATCTACCTTGAATAATATAACTTGATGCTTTTTCTTTAGCCAAGTAACCGCCAACATAAAGTAGAAAGGGTTAAAAATGATTTATTTCAGCTTTTTAACTTTGCTTCTGCTTTAGCCAGTTGCTTTATATAGACTAACCTGCTGTTTATCCATAAGAATACATAACTATATTTTTGTTTGTGGCATTAGATGCAAAATAGGGCAAGTTAATACCTCAAAACATCAAGTCATCGCCTCTACCTTCTGTGTGAAGTAAATTGGAGAGTGCTGTGCTGCCCCCTGGTGGTCATTAGTTTTGCTCTCCTGGCGCAGATTTTGGGAGCGATCCAAACTCTTGTATGTGTGGACACTGAACAGTGACCTTAATTAGACAATAAGATTTAGAATTGATGCTGGCGTCCTGTTTGTCCCACAGCAATGTTATCTTGCCCTCTATGTCTCGCCAATTTCAAGATATACCTGAGTCACTTCTACATTAAACTTTTCAGTAATCATATTCTGACTTTGCTGCCAGTTTTGTAGTTTAAATACTCTCCAAGTGTTTAATGACAAGTGGAGCTATTTAATGAACCCAGAAGGCGAGCTTTCCTGTGAAATAAACAGGCATCTTCTTTTGTGCTTATCTGAGTTAGAGTGACGGGGACCTGAGGTCTATCCCAGCTTACACTGGTGTGGTATGCCCTGGACACGCTAACACCGAGAAACAAACTCACATCCACACCTACCGGTGCAAAATTTCTGATTCCTGTTCTGTTTGAATTCTGATATTCAACAAAAACTCTGTGTGGGTTTTAAACCAGAACATCTTCAGATAGAAAGATAATACTGAGTCTGTGACGTTTACTATCTGAAGCATTTATGTTATTACTGTGGAGATGAAAATGTGGCTCCTGATCTAACACATCCATTACTATTTGCTTTACCACAAAGTGCTCGTCTGAATGATATTCACTTCTATACTATTTCCCACCCTGCTGTAATAGCTGCCAGTACTGCTTCTGTAACTCTACTTGTTTTGTGGCTCTTTGATATGGAACTTGAGCAGCTCTTACAACTGACATTATCGAAAGCATTTTAGAGCTATAGCTGTCTCTGTTCCATGATGAAAGCAGTAGAGATCAATCGGCTGTCAAAACGTTTTTGAGAAATCCTTGTGAACTAAGCGGCATTAGCCTAAATCCACCAAAGTGCATCCCTGTGCTGTTTAATCACTTTCTGTCTACTCCTCTTCCTCCTATTTTTTCCATTTCACCTTTTTACTGAACCACAGAGGTATCGCCAGTCTGCTGAATGCCAAAGAAGTCGGCATGAAGATCTTCGAAGATTATGCAAACTCCTGGATCTGGATCCTCGTGTAAGAATGGCCTTTCCTCATTTTAGTGATTAAATTCATATGAAGAGAAAAATCTCTGATTCATTGATGAGATGATGAAAGTGTTCACATTATTACTTTGATGAAGATGCTCCTGCTGTTTGTGATCTTTTAACCCATCAATCCAGTGTCAACTATTATTTGCAGTCATGTTTAAAGAGGAAGTTGTTTGGTTTGTTATTAGAACAACCAAACTTGTGATCCACTAAAAACGGTGGATATACTTTAATAATATAAATCCTTTAACAAATAGAAACTGATAGATCTTATATTCTGTTGTATGACGTACATCCAGGCCTCAGACATTTGTTGTGTCACCTGTAGCAGAGGTTATTTCTCATACGTGTTTTGCACATTTGTTCACCAGTCTCACATCAGCTTCCTGACATTTTTGACCGGATCGGTGGATTTGCTGTGATATGACAGAGAATTCTTGAAACTGTCCAGAGCCAGAGGCAGCAAAGCTAAATCATAATGCACCAACATGCTTCATGCTGGTCAGAACACCCAAACAACTCAGGGATGTTTTATTCCTGTTTTCAGAGCTTGTTGGTCCTGGAGACACTGATTGTAACAGCAGTTTGACTGTTTTCAGGACTACTGCCTGAGATTAGTTTCTAAACAGCAGCGTCACAAACACATTGCAGTCACAACACTTGACACCAAAGATGAAATCGAGGCTCTGAGATGCTTTTAACTAAGGCTTCGTCCACACTAATACGTTTTTGTTTGAAAGCGCATCTTTTTCTCCCCGTTTTGTCCTCCCGTCCACGCTGAGACGCCGTTTTCGTTCAAGGCAAACGCAGCGTTTTGAAAACGCTCTCCAAAGCGGATACATTTGAAAACACCGTTTTCCCGTCCCAGTGTGACAGCGAACCAGGAGCCTTTTCGAAAACGATGACACATTTTAGTCATGTGATGCAGTCATGTGACCCATTAAACTACGATAGCAGAGGGCAGTGGTTGTTTTGTTTGCTCTCAGTTTTGACAGCCCTGTTAAAGATTAATATCAGTTTGTAAATGCTCCAGCTTTTCTTCAAATTCTTTAATTCTCACTCGCTTTTGCAACTTTGTACTTTTGTGTTACTCGCAGCAACAACTCCAGCTCATTTTGCCGCGACATTTCAAAGAGCCCGAAAGTAAATAAGCGGCAGACAGAAATCCGAATCTTCTTGCATTTCACGCATGCGCAAAGCGCCTTGAGGCGACTGCTATGTAAATAAAATTGAATTGAATTGAATGCGTAGGACTAGAGCGTAAGCATTTTCAGCCGCTTCAATGTGGACGCACAACTCTGAAAACGACTGAAAACACTGGTGTGGACACGGAGCGTTTTCAAAGACTTGATATTGTTTTTTGTTTTGTTTGTGGTGTTGCAGAGGTCTGGTGATAACCATGGTGGTCAGTCTGCTCTTCATCTTGCTGCTGCGCTACACTGCTGGTGTGCTACTGTGGCTCGTCATCTTTGGTGTCATCGTTGCAGTGGGATACGGTGAGGATGCAGAAACACTTGTAGTCATGTGGCTTGCTGTGTATTTAGTCCAAGTGTAAAAAACAATGAAGTGAATGAACTGAAGGTGAAACGTTTTCAAGCAACTTAAAGAGGTCCAGACGCTTTTCTTTCCAAGCTCCTTAGACTACGATGACCTGGATGACTGAGAACCTTCACAGACGTTGAAAGAAATTCTTTTACCTGAGCCTTTCCCACCAGATGTGCTGTGAGCAGTCATGGCTAGTAGATCATCTTCACTCTTTCATTCTCTCTCAGGCATTTGGCACTGTTACTGGGAATACAGCAACCTGAGCAGGAAGCCAGGCTCCAATGTCACCATCACTGACCTTGGCTTCCACACAGACTTCAGCATTTATCTTCAGCAAAGCCAGACGTGGCTCATCTTCAGTAAGTTGTCATCCACTAGCAAAGCAGCACTTACTGTAACGCTGGTTTCTGCTTTACGTGCACGGCAGTTTCCTGGTTGTATGTATTACTGCTGTTAATTCCTCACAAACCAAACAGAAATTGTGACATTGTTTGTCTTGGTGAGCTTTTCAAAACTGTGATTATAGCAAATATTTTTGATTTAGATGCTTGCACTGGGACTGTTTCAATCTTTTATGCGTGTAATCCCAACCTTTGCTGTCGTGTCAGGTTGGTATGTTGTTCTGTACTTACAGACATCCTGTTCTTGTGGAAAGGAAGTCTCTTGACCTCCTTGTGGGAATTTATTTAAATTTGGCACAGATGTCCGTTTGAACTCGTTTGAACTGATTAGATTTGGATGATCAAAGGTCAAGGTCACTCACTGTCAGCACCCAGAGGGAACTGCTTTACATCTGGCACAAACTGACTTGGACTCACAGATGACCTGATCAGAAATTAGTATTCAAGGCCGCTGTGATCTAACCAGCGCTTTTTAGCCATGACTCATGTGCTCATTTTGAGCGAGCACTTTCTGAATATCTAAAAGCATATTTGTTACGCTGCTGTTGACTCGACCTTTATTTTGCAGTGATCTTGCTCTCTGTGACTGAAGCCGTCATTGTGATAATGCTGATATTTCTGAGGTCGAGGCTGCGCATCGCTATTGCATTACTGAAGGAGGGAAGCAAGTGAGTATGGATCCTGCTTCTGATAATTAAACAGTGCGTTTTGCTCTTTTTCATGAATTTAATGTTTTTCTTGGGGGTTTTTCAGGGCAATCGGCTACATCATGTCCACCCTCTTCTACCCTGTCATCACCTTTTTCCTTCTGGCCATCTGCATCGCTTATTGGGCTGTCACAGCAGTGTATCCTTCCAAATACTGACAAACTGAAGCAGAGTTTCGTGTAGAGAATTAAAGGAGTTGAGCTGCCTTGAAGCAATCTGTTTTTTACTACAGACGAATTGCAGCATGTTAATTAGAATCATCCACAGGATAATGTGTAATATCAGTAAAGCTGTTAGATTAAACAGGTTAAATTCAGGTTTTTTGATGTTGTGCCACAGCATAATTTATCTCAAGACACTTGAAATAGTAAAGTAAAGACTACAGTATTAGAGAGAAAGCTAGTAGTTCCCTTTGAGCGTGCATTCAGCAACAGTGGAGAGGAAAAAGTCTTCTAGAACCAGGCACAGGTAAGTCAGACCTCTGCATGGATTGGTTGTTGCATATGCTCACAGGTGACTTTGCTAGGTACACCTTGTTATCACAAGGTTGGACTCTCTGTTACTTTCATAACTGCCTCAGTTCTTAATGGCATCAACAAGGTGCTGAAAATATTAATTTTGGTCCATGTTGTCCCGACAGCATTACACAGTTGTTGCGCATTTGTCGGCTGCACGTCTAGGATGCAAAGGTCCCGTTCTACCACGTCCCACGGGTGCTGTGTTGGATAGATCTGGTAACCGTGGAGGCTGTTTGAGTATACTGAACTCATTGTCATGTTCAGGAAACTAATTTGAGATTATTTTTTGACATGATGATGGAAGTGGTTGTTGCTAAACAGCCGAAAGTATCCTCCACACGATTACACCACCATCACCATCCTGAACCAGTGAATTAAGGCAAGAACGTCCATGCCATCATTCATATTGTTTATGCTAAATTCTGACTGTACCATCCAATTTTCCCAGCTGAAACTCATCAGACCAGGGAACATTTTTTTAATCTTCTGTTGTCCAATTTTGGTGAACTTATGCTGCATCAGTGTTTTTTAGCTTACAGGAGTAGCGTCTGTTTTGGCCGTCTGTTTCAAGTTTCGATATCTTGTGCGTTCGGAGATGCTGATCTGCGTACCTTGATAAGAATGATTGTGGTTGTTTATGTTACTCTTCCCTTCCTATCAGATCGAAGCAGTCTGGCCTTTCTCCTATGACCTTTGACATCAGCATTTTCACCCAGAGATGTTCAGCACTTAGTTGCTTCTTTGTGATTTGCTGATTAGATATTTGTGTGAACAATCAGTCGAACAGGTGTACCTAATGAAATGGCCCGTGAGTCTGTAACAAGTAAGTGAAGCAGTCAAGGAAGTCCAACTACATGTTCTTTAACTCACTGATTCTTGAGTGTTGAATTTTTCTTTAACTAGTTTACCCTCAGCTTCTTAGCATCATCGGGTAACGCAGTCTACAAGGTCACACCTGCTGATGATAAATGCATGTATGCAAACCTCACATGCAATCCACAGGTTAGCCCTATGCTCCCTTACAGTTTATTACTGAAAATGTTTAGTTACCGTGTAATTTCTCCATCACTTGGCATGAAAAACATCTCTTGATCGGATTCGTTCTCAGCAGTAAAGTGTAATTAGTCAAATTAGGTGTAATAGCTGCTTTATGTCTAATTAATAAAATGTCTTAATGTAAATACATTAGATGTTCCGGTGTAAATCGAGTTCAATTAGTGGCTGGCAGCAACAAACATTTATCTGACAGATGTTATTTATCAGCCAACAAGTAATTTGAGCATGTAAACAGATGAATATTCAAGGATTCCCTTAAAGCTATTCATGTGGAAATAATTTATATTCAAGGTAGAGGCAGGAAAGACAAGAAGAGAAAAGTATCTTGATTATGGTGACAAACAGAATCCTGTTATTTCTATCTGACAGCGCATCAAGATCTAATCTGCTGCTTTATTTCAGACCTTCAGTAAGACCAACATTACCAAGGTGTGCCCCGGGTCACAGTGTATGTTCGCCTTCTACGGTGGGGAGAGTCTGTACCATCGCTACATCTTAGTTTTCCATCTGTGTAACCTCTTTGTGTTCCTCTGGCTGGTCAACTTTACCATCGCCCTGGGCCAGTGCACCCTGGCCGGGGCCTTCGCTTCCTACTACTGGGCCCTGAAGAAGCCAAAAGACATCCCTGCCTGCCCCCTCTACTCCTCCTTTAGCAGAGCTATACGGTGAGTACAGTCCCAAAACAAGCGCAAATCCACTAAGACGCTGAAACGTGAAAGTAAGAACGTGAGGAAAATGTTTTCATTTAATATTCTCCATTCTTGTGGCACAGTTATCACACAGGTTCTCTGGCCTTTGGGTCGCTAATCCTTTCTGTGGTGCAGATGATCCGAATTGTTCTCGAGTACCTGGATCACAAACTGAAAGGCAAGCTTGGAAACCCTTCGAGGCCTCTTACTAATTTATTACTGATTGTTTCAAATGACTTTTTGTTGATGATATTTATTTATATTCCTGATTTTTATCCAGTTTCTCAAAATGCCTGCGCTCGATTCTTGCTCTGCTGCCTCAAATGCTGCTTCTGGTGCCTGGAACATTTTATCAAGTTTCTAAACAGAAACGCATTCATTATGGTGAGTAATTTCTAGTAACACTCATTTATTGCAGACATCTGTTAGCAGCTGTTAATTGGTCCAGCTTCGGTGCTTAACTACCCGCAACCCAGCACTCACTGCTTCTCACCAACAGATGGCAATATATGGGAAGAACTTCTGCACCTCCTCCAAGGACGCTTTCTTCCTCTTAATGAGGAATGTTGTTCGGTAAGTCCCAGTTAAATGTTTTAGAGCCACATGGCTAAAAAAACCCTCAGCAGAGTACAGATGCTGCTGAGGTGGTAAAGCTTCTTCTTTACCATAAAAAATGCCAGAACGTAACAGATACAGGCAAAAAAACAAAGAAGTATATTTACTGTCATCATGTTTGTGAAATAATGGGGCAGTTTCAGTTGACGTAATGCACGGGAGTTTGTATCTCTGCTGTTTGTGTTTCTCTTCTACCTCAACTTGAGGTTGGCTGTAACTCAGGAGGTAGAGCAGGTCATCTAATTGGAAGGTTGGTAGTTCGATCCCTGGCTGCTCCCGTGTGCATGCCAAATATCCTTGGGCAAGATACAAGTTGCTCTCTGATGTGTCCATTGGAGTATGAATGTAAATGTTGGGTGAATGAGGGTGCTCAGCTGGAGGTGAGAGGCACTATAATAGGAACCAGTCCATTTACTCACGTTGTCTTCCTCCCGGCAGGGTGGCCGTCCTGGACAAGGTGACCGACTTTCTGCTGTTCTTGGGAAAACTGCTTATTTCAGGAAGTGTTGGTGAGTTTATCTTTTATTTGGATGCATGCAATAAGCTCTTTATTTACTTATTTAATTTGCATCATTATAAGTTGACACTTACATCCCAGTAGGTGGCTGACATGAATTTGGAGGACCTTGATTTTACTTCATTTTATAAGAGCTTATATATTAAACGTAAACCTTGATTCTAGAAGTTACTCTAATTTATACTTGCAGTGTTTGAAAGGACTTATTGCGTGGCCTAACCACTTGTTTTGTTTCAGCAGCTTTTTATATCTGCAGGTCCTTTATTGTAAACCTTCAGTATATCATGAGACCCTTGTTTCAAGTTCCACCCACTCGTGTTTAATCTGCTTTAAAGCCGATGAGGATTTGACAATTTTTGTTTATTTCAAATGATGTAAGAAAATATATATTTGCTTGTTACTAAATCAGATTTTTTTTTTTTTCAGGCATTCTTGCATTTTTCTTCTTCTCGCGTAAAATACCGTTTTTTCAAGAGGAGGTGCCATCACTAAATTACATTTGGGTCCCTCTATTGGTAAGGAATTAAAAATCTACAATGAGAATATGATTATACTGTGATGAATATAGTTAGTATTTGGACAATGACAGACTTTTTCTGTCAAAAAATCAAACAATCAATATGTGATTGAAATGTAAAGTTTTACCTTTATTCATGGGGTTTAACAAAAATGTGTTTGTTGTTTGTTTTATCTTATTTAGGTACATAGTACCCAATTTTCAGAGGCTCACAAGTAATTCAACTACTTACTAGCAGGCAGTTTAATGGCCTCAGTAACCCTGGATCATATACAAATAAATCTATCAGAGTTCACTGCTGGCAGAATTATTTCCATGGTTGAAAAAAACAGCAACAATGTTATTAACTAGGGGTGCAACGATACTCATATCGATATTGAACCGTTCGATACAGTGCTTTTATGTGGGTCATTCCTACTATTCGGTGCCCTTTCAGTGTGATCACTCTTCATCAAAAAATACAAAATTTTGAATTATTTTAACATTTCATCTAAAAGAGGGATTTTCAACCTATAAGAAAAATGTATTGGTCCAGCTAAGGATATTATATTATAATATTTTTTAAAATCAAAGTCTTTACCCATGACGTGCCAAATGTCCACCCTGTTACAGGACATTCAATTTTCTATTAATAACTGTTTTGAATACACAGTTATAGTAATATTTACATTTTCTAAAAGCTACAATGTCCCTTTTTAAAATCTGCAAGGAAATTTCAAGGAAGTATTTTAAACAAGCATTATATTGAAAGAAGACAGGTTCAGTTTTAAGACACAGTGTAATTTCAAAAGATTGTTTTTAGATTCAAAGGGAATATAAAAAAAAAATTGGCTCCATTTTTAAGTAACTTAATTTTGCTGATTCATTCCCTCCCAATAACCAAAGAGACATGCATTATGTTTGTTGATTTGATTTAATTAACAAAAGAAACACACAGGTAACAGGGTGGACAGAGGAGAAACAGGGTGGACAGGAGGTAACAGGGTGGACATAACATCAGTGACAAAAAATACCACCTTAAAGAAACTTTGAACACCTTCACCATGCCCGTCCAACCAACACAGGTAGATACATGTCCACATTAAACAAGCAAATTTTCACTGTACACCCAACATAATGAACATTTTTCTCACACATTTTACCTATGCAACAGACCAGCAACTCCAGTTTTTTTTCAAGGAAATCCCACACTTTCCTCTCCAGCTGAACTGACCTCTTATTAATTTATTAATGTTCTTAATTTATAATTTTTAAAATTTATTAATTAATGTTCTTATTAATGTTGGTTCTTTCATCAGACACACAACCTGGTCATCCCTATACCAGGTTATGTCCTCACGTGGACTTGGCCAGTGGAACTTGTTGGTCCCGTTCTTGTGCATGCATTTCACTTTAACATCCTCTTCAACCTCCAGAATGATTCCTGGGTAGGGTTCACCATCGTAGTTGATAATGCACCACTGACCAATATGATCTTTTGTGATGTTCTCAGGCCGGGTTGGTCCCTCAGTGCAATGTGGACTTGCCTCTTGACTAAGGCTTATCTCCTTCAGGCCATAGCATTCACAGTCCAGTACACCTTTGTCTGCCTGGCAAAGGCAGGTTATGTCCCTGTATTTTATTGTTCCTGGAGAGAAACTGAGTACTTGGTGGATTTTCATGGTTCCTTTGACAGGCACAAGTGTCGGTCCATCAATAATTTCTTTTACTTTCCTCTCAACATCATCTTCTTCTAACCTTGAGGGTCCTGGTTGCGGGGCATTTTCTGGCTCTAGGGAATATTCTGGACTTAGGGGAGGAGTATTCATAGCCTCAAATTCTGTCCTGCCTTTGGCACTAGCCCTCTGCTTTCTTTTCCTTTCTCGCCACTGCTTTCTCTGTGCTCTCTTCTGTCGTTCACTGAGATCTGCCACTTTCTTTTTTTTCCCTTCCTCTCTGTCCTTTCTCCACTTCTCTTTCTCTTTATTGAGATATATCTGTCTTCTCTCAGGGTCAGCATCACGACGTGCTCGGTAGCGCCGCTGCTTCTCCGCAGCAGACATTGGTGCCATTCCCTGAAAAATGTATACTATTCAAAATTTTCTAAAAGTATATATATATACAGGTTAATAATAATTACCAATACACACTTGTATAAATAACTCTAAACACTAAACTTCTATCATCTTACGTCCCCCCTGTTACCATGTGTCCCCCCTGTTACAGTGCATAGCAATAACAGGGGTGACGGTAACAGGGGGGAGATTTTATGCTAAACTTAGCCATTACTACTAGTATGATGAACAACAAGCTAGTACATGGTGACCACTAAGAACCATTTTTAACATGTTTATTAGCCATATTATAAAAATTACAAAAAAAATTGTTTCCACTATTAATAAGCGTAACAGGTTGGACGTGTTATGCTTTGCCACATTACAAAATCTTGCTAAAACATTGAAAAAAGGGTTGATTAAAGAGTGGTACTTACTCGTCTTCTTCTTGAAAGTTTTCCCTCCAAAATATGTTACATCGGGAGTGTCATGTGACTAAAAGAATAATCAGGTGATGTGTTCTATGGAATTCTTATCAGAGTAACAGGGGTGACAGTTGATTCAGGGACACAACATTTTTTAAAGATTTTAAGTATTAAACATGCATTAATAATAAAAAAGAACATTTGATGAGGAACATTAGAAATAAGCCAATCCAGAAATGATGAAAAATCTAGATTTTTTTTTTTTTAAGTTATATTTGTAACTGAAGTCGAGCAAGCATGACTGGGGACATAGTACTTTAGTGACTTGTGCTAAAATAAAAGTAATTTACTTTTAATGTATTTATCCTGTGTATATATCAATGTGTTCTATGGTAGAGGGGGGTTAAACATACGAGAAAATGGTTTAGAAATAAGCATTAGACAAGTTTTACACTAAATATACCATATTATGTCATTAGGACTCAAATGGCACCGAATAGTAAGAATGACCCATGTTCGGTACGCATATGTATCGAACAATACAAAATTTTTAATTTATTTGATCAATTTGTCTTCTGACGATGCTGTCTGTGTTGAGCGCTCAGTGAATCTGCGCTCGACTACTCTGCCTAGGCTGCACTGTCGAGCGCAGATCCACTGAGCACAGCGCAAGCTAGCAAGACAGAAGCTAAGCTCGTTGCAACATGGCAAATTGAACCTCCCCCACCCTCATTCAGATCTGGCCTTTGGAACTATTTTGGTTTTCATGTGACGTATGACCCTGAAGGTAAGCGCGTCATGGACTGAAGTAAAACAGTATGTCGGATGTGCCATGCAATGCTTAATTACATTGGTGGGAACTAGTGCGTTAGCGCAGTTAGCTCGTTAACGTGTTGGCCGTCCAGCCCCATGCACGGGGCGATCCGTGGTAGCTCTTTAACGGAGATTTGCCGTGTTGTGGCGTTAATGTCATTTCAGATTAACGCTGACAGCACTAGTGGGAACACAACGAATATGACTGCACATTTACTCCGACAGCATCCTAGTGCAAAGACAAGTGGAAGCAGACAAAAACAACAAGCAGCTACAAACTTTAGCCGAGTCATTTAGACAGCCGTTAGCACAGGATTCTCCTTATGGGGACCTGATATGTTTAATATCCTGCTGAGAATATAGCCCAGAAGAAGCGTATAGTATAGCTTTTATTTTGGAAAGAGCCATTTCTCTGTAATAAACTCTCTTTTCCAAAGATTAGTGATTTCTCCATCAGATAATTTATTATTTTATCCCTTTGTTGTTTCAGCAACATTAAATTTAAAAACTGTACGTTTGAGTTAAAATATATATTTATAATTTTAATGAATGACAAATTAAAAAGGCATGAACATTTTTTTGTATCGAAAAAATATCGAACCGTGAATTTTGTGTATCGTTGCACCCCTATTATTAAGTTATGTTAGTTTGTCTAGTTTAAAGTGAAAATGAGTGACTACTATAAAAATAATGTTAAAGCTGAAAGTCTGGACTTTAGTCACATCGTGATTATTTGATTTAAAATTCTCTTTACAGAGGCACAGTCACGAAATATATATTTATTCTGACTTGGTCTTTTACACAGAGCACAAAAAAATGATGCAATCTATATTCTTTGTTGTACTTTGTTTCCTTGGTACGGTGGAAAAATCACTTCTTATGTTCAGACTCAACCAGTGCTTCTAAGCAGCGCTCCTCTACTTGTGTTTTGTTTAAATATAGTCGAACCATTATTTTGGCAAATATTCAATAATAAATATTTAACTCTTGGTAATTACATATTTATTCAGAGTTGTTCTGGAAAGCTTCACAGCTTTACACAGTTGCAGTTTTTACAGTGCTGCACAAGCTAATTAATTTGCTCCAGGATTTATGACTCAGCGATTTATATTCTTCATAATGTTTTTGCCGTTTGTTGCAATGCAGTGTGCACAATAAAGCTGGAACACAAGACTACAGTTAAAAGTGTAAGACTTTCACCTGTTAACTCTTTCAGACGGTGATATTTGGATCCTACATGATCGCACATGGCTTTTTTAACGTCTATGCTATGTGTGTGGACACATTGTTCCTGTGCTTTTGTGAGTATGCTGTTTCATGTTTAGTTACGGTGCAGAAGCACTTCTGCTGTGGTTAAAAATCGAATGTCAGCAGCTTTGTGTGACTCTTTCTTCCTTTTAATAACTTGAAATAATCGCTGTCTTGCATATCTTCTTGTTTATCATCTCTGCTGAGTCTCTGCTTTCCTTTCTCTTTGTGGCTGCCGCTCTGTGTGCTGTTTGCTCGTCCTGCTCCTCCTGTTCCTTTGCGGGGACCTGGCCTCAGGTGAAGACCTGGAGAGGAATGATGGTTCTTCCTCCAGGCCCTACTACATGTCTCCTGGCCTGCACAAGATCCTGCGCAAAGGAGAGGAGGGTGCCAAAACTTGCGCTGCTTCCTGAGTGATGCATTTTACTAAACTCTTGGCTCTCTGACTCGCTTCTCCATATCTGACGTGTGCGTGGGGGTCTGGACGCTCGAGAGCAAGTACTGTAGGGCTAAACATTGAAACTGGATGCACCCCGCCCAGCCTGTCAGGGATGACCTGTGCATGAAAGGACATGCTGTTACTTCGGGTCCTCGCAGAAAAGGCATAGGGGACTAAGATAACTGTTCACTTCCTCTCTCGAGCCAACTCAGATACTTGCCTTTTTTCTGCTACACTTTTGTGTTTCTTTGTCATTTTCTCGTCTGTATTCTCTGCTGACCTCTGCCTTACCGAGAGGGTACACGTCAACTCGCAGGATGGATGCACAGGCTGAAAACTAAAAACGAGACAAGCTTTTCTTTCTTTTTTTTAACCCAAACAAACACGAGGACCGTAAACAATGTACAGATGCCACTTTGACATAAGGCATCACCACGGAAAAAGTGGTGGACTTATGGGGCACCCTCTTGTCGCACTTTGGTCTTCTAATGTAAAATCATGTTTTGTATGCACTTTCACATACAGGAAACGAACCATGTGATTTCTTTCTTCTGTGTAGCATGATTACTTTGCTGGCTGTTGGTGTTTACCATTGGTTTTATAACCACTATATTTATACTAACACAAGCACACAGATCCAAAAATGGTGTGAACTCTGCACTTAGCAAAACAGGTTTCTCTCATGTTAAATCAGCGTCACATTAAAGTTTTCATTATGCTCATAGATGTACTGTAAACCAGACAGAGGCTTTGTTGGAGGTCAAGACTTCAAAAGACATTTAATGGTTTATGCTTAAAGAAAAAAGATGTGAACCGAGCCTGAGCGTTTTCAGGAAACTTTTGAATGCAGCCACTAGTTTATGTGCCTAGATGTGAAAAAAAAAAAAAAAAAAAATGTTCCTCTTATTCTGTTTTAGACCTAACACCAGGAACCTTTGCGATACAGTTTATAAAAGGATGTCAAAGCCATTTTTGGTAAATTTTTTTATTGGATGGTTCAGATGTTGTGCTGTTTTAATACTAAGTATAATACACACATCTGTCTGGAGGTTATTCAGTGTTCTTTTTGTATAGGAGAATTTTTTTATCAACGAATCCAATGAAAATGTGAATCTTTGTTTTCGAATAAACATAAATGGTTGAACTACTGACCCGTGCATTTCCAGAGGCGTTCATTTTTTACAATCGAGGTGATCACAGGTTAAATTTTGATGTGCTGCATGATTCTCTCGCCATTGGTTTTTAACATGCTGCTGCTGCCTCGTAGTGTGGGACCTGGAGGTGAACGACGGCGCTCCAGCCCGGCCCTACCGCATGAGCAAAACACTGAGGAAGATCCTCCACAAGAAGAACAGAAGGAAGTAGCAGGAAGGAGAAAGAATAAAGGTTAACACCAAAGCATGGTACAAGCCCACGTGGCATATGGGAATAAACACTTTGCCATATTTAATGGAAGTGTACACAAGTTGAAGCTGTACACTATAAGAGACAACTTGTAGCTAAGCAACATGAATAATTAGATTCACCCACACATAGTAATTTATGGACTCGGTGATAGTTATGAATATTTTTATATGTGTCTATGTAAAGGAAATGTGTGTATTTGTGTACATTTTGCTGCCACATACTACACAATGCAACAGATTTGTTTTGTGTGCGTCTCAGCTTTGGGTTCGTGTAGTTGCCAATTTTCACCACTTGGTGGTGCCAGTCGTTACCAGATGACCTGTACACTGTACCTGAGTTCCTCACATTGAGAAAAATATTCACCACTCATTGCTCACTGTTTTTATGTTTAATTGCCAAGTACATGATGGCACAGCAGTTCAGATTACTTCAGTCTCAAGTGTGTTTTGCTTTGAGTTTCTGAATATTGAAGTATACGTGCTTTGGACATCTTTATCAACATTCTTAAAGGGATATTTAACAGCAAGAGATGTCTAACAGGTCTGGTTTATTAGCTGTGGGGGAAGCAGAATGACATTATGTGTTTGTGTGCAGCAGAAAATGCAGAACCTCCGAATTCTGCATGTGTTTTGATGAGGGCTTGTGTATCAGTGACAATGCACTGAAACCAGTGACAGGTATAAAAGTGTTAAAGTGATCATCTTTGAAAGTTACCTCATTAATGTTAGAGTCCATTCTTACTGGATTTAAAGGCTTCCATCACAGGACGATGACGGCGGTCACTTTGAATAGACGTCACCGACGGCCTTAAGTGATTGTGGATTTCCAAAATAATCCGAGTGCCCTTGGACGCTTCCTGTAACCACGCCTACAGTTAGGGCTGTCATGGTATCGTGTTTTCACTGCATGGTTATCGTGGTCAGACTAATCCAAATAAAGATAAAAATCATCATCTCTGTACAGACCATTGAAAAGCAAATAATGCTGTCAGTTTAAGTCGTCTTTAATATTGTGGTTTTTGTGTGTTTTGTTCCTATTTTTATGACACTAACCACCAGTCCAGGAGGTGGAAAGAGAGCCTGTACCCACAACTGTGCAAATGGAAATATAAATTAATTGATAGTGAAAATACAACAGCAAATCCACAAGGCTTAATGTCCGAGTTTTAAGTCATTGCTGGATTATTTGTGATATAATCATGTGTATTATTGAAACAGTATCGATATGTATTTTTTAATATATGATGGCTTTTGTTGGTAATGATGCCTCACACAACCCCTGCTTCTCTACTGACCATTTTTATCTTTGATAAGTTTAAGAAACATATAATTAGGTCCCATTATGTGGCAAACGTGTGCATGTAACACGACTGTGGGGCAGAACCAAAACCAACAGTAGAGGAGCTGCTTTAAAGATGCTGGATTGGTTTTAATAAGTCTTTTAAGTTCACACTAAGAATATTTGAGTCTTGTATTAATAACCTTAAACAATAACAAAGTTTGTTATTGGAGTAACAGTGTTAAGTGTTTTTGCTACTATGTGTCCTGTTCTTGCATGGTTGTTTGTAACACTAGTGAGTCGCTCGTGTCAAAGCTGCCGTTGGATGGATTTATTAGGTTGGTGAGCCACAGATGAAGCTGATTCCTGTCTGGGAAGAAAAGATTTAGAGGATTTTGGGAGATCAGTTTGTGGTTTCAAATTTCCCTCAGGCATCGACGTTGGCGAGAGCAGCTCTGTGTGTCAGCCCTGTGATGGACTGGCGACCTGCCCAGGGTGTACACCACCTCCCTCACACCTTGTGTTTTACTGCCATCAACCTTTTACTAGGTTGTGCTTTTTTCAGAGTAGATTCACACACCGCTTAGAAAGATGTTCTTTAGATCTTTCAGACGTGACTCATGTTTGTGTCTCTGCGGCGTGCTTGTCAAAGCTGAGAACCTGCCCTCATGGTGCCTCTGAGTGACAACACTGCCAGGCTGCCTCACACACCTCCCGCCCCTGTTTGAGCTGAGCACGCTGGGACATGTAACATTAAAAAAAAAAAGGAAAAAAGAAAAACAACTCCTTGTGTATCTGAAAGAAAGAAGAGAAATGATGCATGTAGAGAGCACAGTGGGGCGTATTACGCATGCAGCAGGTTGTTTTCTTTGGTCTTTTTCGTCTTCTTTCTTTTCTCCACACAAAATAACTACCGTACTCCCATCGGAGTTCGATATCTCTTTGTGTATGTAACTCAGGTTCAGTTTCACTCCAGGTAGTGTGACTTCGTAAGATCTGATAAGTGACGTAAAAGTGTTTTTATATGCCTTCTCCTCCCTCCTGTGTCTGGGAATTGGATTCTTTTGGTCAACCACAGTCAGCAAGTAGACACAAGTTAAACGTCGCTCTCGGTATAACGCGAGACAGTTTTCTAACCACAAGCTCTTAAAAGTCAAACTCTGAAGATGCTCGAACCTGTCGTAAACAGAAACACTTCAGTTCTGTCTGTATGTCTGCAATTAAAAGTTTCAGGTGTTTGTGTCTAATCAACACATGTTGCCTGTGTGTAAGTTTGACATACAGATATTGTTGTGTTTTAATAATGTTTGCTTTCATCAATAAATCGTTTTTTCTATTTCCTAATTTGTAAACATGCCGAGCCGTGAACGCAGCACGGCCTCAGCTCTCGTGTGTCAAAGCTTTTCAATGACTCCTCCCGGGTTTGTGAAATTAGACATTTATTCTCAAAAGAGACGACACATACAATAAATTAAATTGCAACACTGCTATTCAGTTCATCTTCATGTGGAGTCGACTTTTGTGGGGCTGGTGGCTTTCACTAAGAGTAGCACAATCAGACTTTGTCACCAACAAACAGACAACAAACAAATATAAATATATGACGTCGTGTGTGACGTGCACCGAAGCGTTGCCATGATACATCAGTACATTTAGGGCTGTAAATTATAATGATCCAGAATTTGCTTAACAAACAATATTACGGCAGATTTTATGGTTCACAAAAACTTTAAATTATATTTACCACACGTATCAGATACTGCTGCTAATAATGGAAAAACATTGGTTAGCTGTGTGTGAGTGTAAGGGAGAGAGAGGGCAGCTCAGGCGTTAGACACAGGCAGCGAGGTCATGGCGTGGGCTGGCAGCAGCGGTTGAAACAAGGATGGAGGCGAGTGTACTGCAGACACAGAGCAGAGTGACAATATTGATCCAGGTCAGTTTTCCACAAATTGTATTCAAATATGTAACAGACGACAGCACAGTTATGTATTTGCATTGTGATTTGATTGGATGTTTCCTCGTTGCGCTCCTGACAGGGTCAAATATTACATCTCCACAAGGGTTCGAACAGCTGCTCCCTGATTTTCTCATCACAGCGGACGGAGCTGCACATTTGCTTTGTCACAGATTTTATGCCAAATGCCCTTCTGGATGCAACGCTCCCACTTATCCAGATCTGGGACCCTAACCCCCCCTCCTACACACACACACACACACACCCCTCCCTGGCTGGGTTTGTGTCTCCTCCTACTATCAAACAGGGAGGGTGAAATGCTACACCAAAGGCAACAACAACAAAAAACATTATAAGGTTGATTATCTGCTATCTGACGACAAAACTTCCCAATCTCATCGTGTGCGGCGTGGCTGCCAGATCATTTTTTATTACCTGCGTCATTTCATTTGTCATCCTATAGTCTAGTGACGTCATCTACCACTCCTCTAACTTTGATGTTATTTTACTGAGACAAAATCTTAAGCAGGATAAAGTTTTTCTTTCTTCGTCTGGATTTATTCTAGTCGTTTCTACTGATTGTCTAGTTTTCTGGGTCAAAGTAAAGCAGGAGATGGAATAAAATGCTGGTTGTAATATTTAAAGTTCCTGGATTTAAAATCATCTTTATTTCAGAATAATTGTGTTTGGAATTTAAGATATTTGTCCATTTATCCTAAATGCAAATGTTCAATGGGGGCAATTAAAATAAAATAAATATATATCGTTTAGAAATAAGAGAATAAAAAATTCTATTTAATTTAATTACAGTCATGGAAATGTATAAAAAGTCTCGTGCTCACTGTCTATGAAGGAGTGGAGTGCTGAGAGCATCGACCCCTCTGGACCTCCGTAGGCGGTGTATTGCAGCTCCTCGGGGGTCGGGGTGGGCTGGGACAGGTGGCTGGGCTGCAGTGAGGTCATGGGGGTGCTGGAGGTGTGGTTGGGGCTCACGTGCTTCTTGTGGCGTGCTCGACAGTTCTGGAACCAGACCTGAGTTAACGGGACAAGCGCCTTTAGCAGGACTGCATTTGAAAGTCCAAGATAGAAGCACGTCACTGTTTTAGCTCATGTTTCGTCAGCCAAAACAGATGATTTTTTACAGAGTTACAGTCAAGGAGTCATCTTTTGTCCTGTGAGTAAAGCCACTGTCACTGTCTTGTAGTTTTTGGACAGTCAGCAACAGTCAGAACAGATAAAGGTGTCTTATCTAAAAAGGGTTAAACTCTAGAAGCTGCATTACAAATCTGCTTAAAGTATCTCAGGCTTCAGTTAAAGCTTCAGAAAGCATTTTTGTCTTTACAGGCTGAACTGTTTGGTTATTTAGGAGTTTGTTTGGGAACATACGTCGTCCGGATAGTGCAGTAATTACACACAATATACATTATACACACCACATGATATATATTGAAATCCAATAAGAACAAATGTCATAACAGATGATATATCCATCATCCGTTTTGTCTTCATGCACCGATCTTTACTGACCTGAATGACTCTTCGACTGAGGCCTGTCTGCTCTGCTAGTTTCTGCAGTGTTTGGGCGTCTGGGTTGTTGTCCTGAGCAAACTGAGCCTGCATCACCTGCATGTGCACAAAGTAACACAAAGGTTTACTATGTGGTCCCGTGGGAAGGAAATCCATGATTCATCTAAACATGAGTAACTGTGAGGAGATCTGAGAGCTGCCTTTTAAAGTCTGCCAGAGAGGGTTTAATTCACACAGACGGATAATTCTAATAAAATCATGGAACATATAAGCATTTTGGGATATTCTGCATAAATCTAAACCATTTATTACATTTTAATTCAATAACAAAACTACAGTGGGAATTGCTGAAATAATGTGCATTATAAATATTATTGCGAAGAGAAGACAAACTGCACATGGTCCAATTTAAAAAACAGATTTCTTATTTTTTTTTCTTCTCTAGTAATTCTGTCCTCTGTGTCATTCAGACTAAATGTATTAAATATCTTGTATCATGTCATCTCTGATGTCAGACACAATGACGCATCTTATCCACCTGTGAAAATAACATCAGGACATTTTTTCCTCTTGAATCCTTTGATATTTTTATTTTTTGACACATAGAAGTGAATTTCCACAATTTAAAAAGTATATGTATACTATGTAAAAAAAAAAAAAAAAATAATAATAATTTTTGAAAGAATTCCAAAAAAATCATTTAAGGGCCAGAAATTCAGCGTTTGTTTGTTTTCTTTTTTATACATTAATTAATTTTTTACCTAAACACAATCTACTTATTTTGTCTTTGTTTTTTCTTATGTGATGAATGAAGAAGAGGAGGAGGAGGAGTTGAACCTGCAGCTGGTCAGCAGTGAAGCTGGTCCGAGCTCTCTTGGAGGGTTTGGGCTGGTTGATCTCCTGTTCGGTGGGCACAGCTCCTTCCATGTTAACGCTGTTTCCTGCAGCCAAATATATTAATATGTTAAAATGAGACATGATACCGTTTCCGGTGGCTTCACTGATGATTCATAAATTTCAAACCGATATTTCAAAAACAGAGAGAGCAAATTATTCGCGGTCATTTTGGTGGGGTGAGACTTCGGCCTCACCCTTTTCCACCGCCCGCTTGAGGTTGTCCAACATGCAGTCGTAGTGAACCCTGCAAAGCACTTTTCCCTCCACCAGGGCGAACTCCTCCCCGGTGGACAGCTGCCTCTTGCAGGAGAAACAGGCGAAGCAGGCCAGGTGATAGACGTTGCCCTTCGCCCGGCGGACCCAGTCTGTGGAGTGGATGTTCCGCCCGCAGCACGCGCACCAAGTGCCGTATCTCCTGCAGGTGAAGGTCAAAGGAGACAGCCTGATGGTATTTAAAGGATAATAACAGTTTAAATTCCTATAATGATTCCTGCTATTTATGCGTGTAGTTGCACAAAATAATGACCTCACAGTCTAAACAACAACAGGAACGGTGAAAAAACCCACCTGACGTCGATTTAGGCCCCGGTACATGAAATATAAGATGGACCTTTGCCCTGGACTGGCACACAATTTGTTCCAATTATCCAAACATACGGAATAAAATCCTCTAAGTCGTTTTATTAATTTTTATTTATGTCACTATGAAGTTCGTCGACTCACAGAAATTAATGTAAGAAATAATAATGCATTTATTGGTCATTTATTAATTTTATATACATGATATTTGAATAAAATCGGAAACAAATCTCAGGTCCGACTACAGTGTATATTATTATTATTGTTACAATGAAAGCACAGTAATAAAAGCTTAATGAAACAGGACTCAGTGTTCGATATATCTAATTTCTCAAATGCATTACTTGTAGTATTTTTTTTAACAGATCGGATTTCATGGGTATTTCCTTTACGAAAACAGACCCAAACTTATGTTATCGTTGAATCTGCGCTGATAAGCATCTTTAGCAGGGCGATATACTCACCGAAAGTAATCCAGTTTGCAGAAAACCTCTTTTTCTTTGATGTAGCAACTTGTGTGGCTGCCAAGTGAAGTCTGGCACACGCTGCAGGAGAGACAGCGCACATGCCAGCACAAGTCGTTAACCTAAAGCAAAAATATGATGATTTGGCAAAAGTCACTCGGTGAATAAAAGAAGAAAGGAGGGGAAAGAAAAGCAGTTTAGAGCCAAACAGCAGAGGGGAGAAAAAACGTATTCTAGTGTTAAATAGGCAGGAAAAACAATGCATGCAAAATAAATAAATAAATAAAATAAAAATACAAAATGACAGGATTTACCTTTAATAGATATTTATCAACTATTTCCTCGTTGCAGCTCGCACACACAGTTCTGCCCAACAGAGGCGCAGAGGACATCGCCTGCAGGGACGACGCTTCTTCATCCAAAACTTCCACCGGTGCGCCCTGAGGAGATCAGACCTGCGGTTAGAAAATTACGCACAGGAACGCATCCACTCCTAACCTGCAGTACAGCATGAGCTGGTACGCACTGTCACCACCAATAAACAACGTGATTGATAGTCTGAAAAACAACCACAAGAAACTGTCTCTTAAAAATTTACCATTTTTCCCGAATTTCTGTATTTATTTGTTTTAACTGTTAAATCTCGGTCCAGTCACGCCTATCCTTGTCTCCTGGCCACCTGCTGAGTTAGTAATTAAAGTAAAAGGAAAAAACATAAAGAAAAACACTGAAAGCAAAGTTAAGAAGCTCAAAATAGCTAAATCACACTACAGAATAAAATAGGTAAAGCCATAAGGGTCACAGTTTGACCAACGCGAGAACAAAAAGCTTTAAAGTCCAAATCCAAAAAGAAAAAGTCAAAAAGATAGAAAAGTCTGAATAAAGAATAAAGTGCCTTGCGTTTTTATTCCTTTTAGAAGCCAATTAGTGACAAATCCATGAGAGATACATGTCATCTTTCACTAAAAGTTGTCATTTTGTCTGTCCACAGACACAAAAAACAAAATATAATAAATAAAACAACTTTAAAAATTAAAAACAACGTGCTCGTTTTTGAGAATAAACCAAATTGTGGCTGCACCGTTTCCTTCCCGCCTACCATTATGTCTCTCCTGTCTTCAGTGCATTTGCCCAGCAGCTCTTCGTCTCCTTTGCAATCTTCACACATGACGAGAAGCTACGGCGAGAAGAGGATGCTGGTTTGTCAGACTGTCGCAGCTGCCTTAAATGCCCCCTGCTCCTTCCCATAAATATCATGCCTTTCACTTTTCACCATGACAACGCCGGCGATTAAACCAAAATGACATTTAAAGAAGAGAAGGATAGTCATTACTTACAAAAACAGACAACACTTGAACTAATACTCATCCCGTGTCCATTATGTTCTCGAGCTCTGAATTTGTGATTCAGCCGCTGCTCGCGGGCGGGCGCGCGCGCGTGCGCGAGCTGCGGTTAAACCAACCAACACGCCAATTTCACGCGTCAATCAGAAAAGCAGCGCGAGGTCTGAAGGAAAAGGGGATTGATTTATTTAATAACAGCAATTAAAAAGGCTAAGTTCGCCACAAACGTCTACCCCGGGCAACCAAAAGGTGAAGAGGTCTCATTAACTACTTGAGTTTTAATTGCAGAATTCAGGGAGGGCTCATTTTCTTTGACATTTCTTCAAATTGTAAAAATACTGAGCCGCAGCGTGTGAAGGCCGGCTTTAATGACAGACCGAAGCCCACTCTCATTTAATTGGCAAAGCAATTTCGACTAATCTCTGATACTGACTCACGGCTCAACCTGCTGATCGCGAGTGTACAAGCTACACGCCCGCCCTTCACTCACCTCGTCGTTGGACACCAGAGATCCGTTTTCCTTCTCCTTACCGATGCGACACTCTACTTTTACCTCACTTTTCCAGCGCATGTCTGCGTCCAGCCTGGAAAAGTCGTCCCACTTTCAAAGCGAAGGAAATAAAAAATAAAAAAATCTAACCGCTATCCTTTCCTTCTCCTCCAGGGTTCCTGTGCTTGTGTCAGTCAGTCTGTCCCGAGCTGTTTCCAGAGGGCGTTTCATAACTCCTACTTTCTCCTCGGTGTTGGTCGCGCCTCCCCTTTGGAAATAAGCTTTGAATGCAACTTTTGAGAGGAGCAAAAGTCTGGCGCAGTGAGATTGTTATAAATATTTTTCAAATGAGCGCTTGATTGAAAAAATCCGCATGTTTAAGTTTTACTTCATGATTTCTTTGAATGATATGCAAGTGGTTCAAAAATATTTAAAAGTGTTTAAATATTGCATGTAGTTCACAACTTGTTTGACAGCAGGTTGTATTTCTGCTCCTTCAGAAAGGCCTGCTGAAGCTCCTCTTGCTCCTAAAAATAAAACAGGTGTAATTATGAGGCAAATTATAATAACATGGTAGAATTTACACAAGCTACAAGAAAGTGAAAAGCAAGTGGATGGAAAGATGCTCTATTAAAAAAAATAATTGTTTAATATTTTTTAAGGCCTTAAGGAAGAACTTAAAGGTAAATTCAGACCACAGATCCTGTGGCTGCAGGCTTTACAAACATGTTTACAGTGGATTTAAGAAAAGTAATCTGATCTCCTCCAGGGTGGATGTAGCCGTGAATATAAAGACCTTCAAATCAGCAAGGTGCAACATGCAACACTGAGGTGCAGTAGCAATAATAATAAACTAAATGGAGATCCAGTAATATATATATATATATAAACTATATACTATTTACTAATGTTCTTAGAAAGAAAGATGGGAAAGATGTAAT